>NC_083573.1:102755344-102882844 GCF_027579695.1 Neoarius graeffei
ATCTACAGCGATGACATAGGGATGTCATTCGGATTGGACAAGTGTGGCCGGATGGTCTCAAAGAGAGGCAAGATGATCCGGACTGAAGGGATTGACCTACCAGAGGGCAACATAGGTGATATCCAAGACAGCTACAAGTACCTTGGCATCCCACAGGCTAATGGAAACCATGAAGAGGCCACAAGGAAGTCAACCACAGCCAAATACCTCCAGAGAGTAAGGCAGGTCCTGAAAAGTCAGCTGAATGGTAAAAACAAGGTCCGAGCCATCAACATGTATGCACTACCAGTCATCAGATACCCCGCTGGTATCATAAACTGGCCAAAGGAGGAGATAGAAGCCACAGATATCAAGACTAGAAAGCTCCTCACCATGCATGGAGGGTTCCACCCCAAGTCCAGCACCCTGAGACTATACACTAAGCGGAAAGAGGGAGGCCGAGGGCTAGTGAGCGTCAAGACCACGGTCCAGGATGAAACATCGAAAATCCGAGAATACATCAGAAAGATGGCCCCAAAGGATGAACTGCTAAGTGAATGTCTCAGGCAGCAGAACCCTGATGAGAGCGCAGAGGAGGAGGAGGAACAGACAACCTGGAGAGACAAACCCCTACATGGCATGTACCACCGTCAGATAGAGGAAGTGGCTGATATCAAGAAATCCTACCAGTGGCTGGATAATGCAGGACTGACAGACAGCACAGAGGCACTAATCATGGCAGCACAAGAACAGGCCATAAGCACAAGAGCCATAGAGGCCAGGATCTACCAGAGTAGATCAGACCCAAGATGCAGACTGTGCAAAGAAGCCCCTGAAACAGTCCAGCACATAGTAGCAGGGTGTAAGATGCTAGCTGGATCAGCGTACATGGAGAGGCACAACCAAGTGGCTGGGATAGTATACAGGAACATCTGCAACCAGTATGGAATAGAAATACCCAAGTCCCAATGGGCCATACCACAGAAGGTGGCTGAGAACAACAGGGCCAAGATTCTGTGGGACTTCAGCTTCCAGACTGACAAACAGATCCTGGCTAACCAACCGGACATAGTGGTGGTGGACAAAGAGCAGAAGAGGGTGGTGGTGATAGATGTGGCGATCCCAGCTGACGCCAACATCAGGAAGAAGGAACATGAGAAACTTGAGAAGTATCAAGGGTTGAAAGAGCAGCTGGAACGGATGTGGAAGGTCAAGGGTTGCGTGGTCCCCGTGGTAGTGGGGGCACTTGGGGCAGTAACCCCCAAACTGGGAGAGTGGCTCCAGCAAATCCCAGGAACAACATCTGAAGCCTCAGTCCAGAAGAGCGCAGTCCTAGGAACATCGAAGATACTGCGCAGAACCCTCAAACTCCCAGGCCTCTGGTAGAGGACCCGAGCTTGAGGATGACATGGATACCACCCCCCCGCCGGGGGTGAGAAGGAGATTTTTTTTTTTTTATATATATATATATATATATATATATATAAAATGACACTTTGACTTCTGTATTTAAAAAAAAAAACTTGGTGGATTTCTTGCAGTGCACCATGTAATCTTGTATAAATGAGTAATTCATCAACCTAGAAATTTAACAGTAGATAATGAGTTGGTACATGAAAGAGACATAAGGATGAATTTGGAAGTGTGTTTGTGACAGCAAGGCCAGTCTACACTAAGTTTATACTGATCTACTCGCTGTTGTCTGGGTCGGTCTCTAACTAAATACTGACACCTAGTGGTGAAAAGTAATATTAGGGTATAAACAAGGGCTGTGTCTTCTGTGACCAATTCAGTGGAGGTGTTCAGATCTAGTAGGTCATTACTGGTGTTTGACAAATTCAGACTTTTGAATTCGTGTTTTTTGTTAGGAAAATTACACTAAACACTTCTGCTGGATAAACTAAGGGTTTTTTTTTGTTTTTTTTTTTTTGGGGGGGGGGTATTTATTCCCAACATTTCTAGATGCCCCTGTGACCTACTAATGATTAAACACCACTTAAGAGGCCACACCCCCTACAACAAGCACTTGTAGTGTTTATATCAACACAAAACATGCTCTATCTCTATTAGTATTATCCCCTGATGCAGCATAGACAATTATTATCTGTTAAACATTGGTACCAGATCATCATGGCCAAAATCTGATTACATCGCCCAAGCCTAACAGTTATCTTAATGAAATTTGGGGACATGGCTCAAGGTTAGCAAATGTACAATTTCTTAAATGAATACAAACCCCAAGTATTGTATCAGATTTATTCAAAAAATTCATCTGACAATTCAATTTTTATGATACACACATTTGAAGTTAGAAGAATTAAAATGGAAAGAAAGGAAAACTCAAAACTAACATCATACAAATAACTCCTGAACACTCCTCTTTGGAAATCACAAAATGGGCTCAGGAATATTTCCAGAGAACATTATCTGTGAACACAATTCACCGTGCCATCCACCGTTGCCAGCTAAAACTCTATAGTTCAAAGAAGCAGCTGTATCTAAACATGATCCAGAAGTGCAGATGTCTTCTCTCTGGGCCAAGGCTCATTTAAAATGGACTGTGGCAAAGTGGAAAACTCTTCTGTGGTCAGACGAATCAAAATTTGAAGTTCTTTATGGAACTCAGGGACGCCGTGTCATTTGGACTAAAGAGGAGAAGGACAACCCAAGTTATCAGCGCTCAGTTCAGAAGCCTGCATCTCTGATGGTATGGGGTTGCATTAGTGGGTGTGGCATGGGCACCTTACACATCTGGAAAGACACCATCAATGCTGAAAGGTATATCCAGGTTCTAGAGCAACATACGCTCCCATCCAGACGATGTCTCTTTCAGGGAAGACCTTGCATTTTCCAACATGACAATGCCAAACCACATACTGCATCAATTACAGCATCATGGCTGCGTAGAAGAAGGGTCTGGGTACTGAACTGGCCAGCCTGCAGTCCAGATCTTTCACCCATAGAAAACATTTGGAGCATCATAAAACGGAAGATACGACAAAAAAGACCTAAGACAGTTGAGCAACTAGAATCCTACATTAGACAAAAATGGGTTAACATTCCTATCCCTAAACTTGAGCAAATTGTCTCCTCAGTCCCCAAACATTTACAGACTGTTGTAAAGAGAAAAGGGGATGTCTCACAGTGGTAAACATGGCCTTGTCCCAACTTTTTTGAGATGTGGTATTGTCATGAAATATAAAATCACCTAATTTTTCTCTTTAAATGATACATTTTCTCAGTTTAAACATTTGATATGTCATCTATGTTCTATTCTGAATAAAATATGGAATTTTGAAACTTCCACATCATTGCATTCCGTTTTTATTTACAATTTGTACTTTGTCCCAACTTTTTTGGAATCAGGGTTGTAAATACATCAGAAATGCGGGCGGCACGGTGGTGTAGTGGTTAGCGCTGTCACCTCACAGCAAGAAAGTCCAGGTTCAAGCCCCGTGGCCGGCATGGGCATTTCTGTGTGGAGTTTGGATGTTCTCCCTGTGTCCGCGTAGGTTTCCTCTGGGTGCTCCGGTTTCCCCTGGGTGCTCCGGTTTCCCCCACAGTCCAAAGACATGCAGGCTAGGTTAACTGGTGACTCTAAATTGATCGTAGGTGTGAGTGTGAATGGTTGTCTGTGTGTCAGCCCTGTGATGACCTGGCGACTTGTCCAGGGTGTACCCCGCTTTTCGCCCGTAGTCAGCTGGGATAGGCTCCAGCTTGCCTGTGACCCTGTACAAGGACAAAGCAGCTAGAGATAATGAGATGAGACATCAGAAAAGCATCATCATAAACCTTCATCACTGAAAACACTGAACATTTTAGTTGTTTTATCTCCTAAAACCAGATACAGATATCCACACAAGTAAATGATGACTCTTATAGCAATAATGGATATATTTCATATTAATAATCACCAGTAAACTGCCATCTCTTAACACCTCAGCCATCTCTAGATCCCCAATTGCTTTTCTCAGTCCATTTGTCAAGGCAATCGGACTTACAGACGATACCTCATCTCCTGCTTTAAACTTAAGAATAATCTTAAACTCTTCCTTCATTATTTTTTACATGCTTCTCCTCATTCTCTTCAAGTGCTCATTTGCCTTGTGTAGTCATTGTGTTCTTTTTTTCTTTCTTTCCTTCCTTCCTCCTCCTTTCCTATTTTTTACTACTCTTGTCCATTCATGGTCCATATCTTCCTCCTCAGAAAGTCCTCCACTACTACTAGCCATTCTGATTCAGTCACAATCCAGATTATGCCAAAACCACCTTTTCCACCGTCCAACAGTTGCATCAAAATTTCTTCTTAAAACATGACTGCACAGTCTCACAGACGCTGCTCCAAAAACACGCGCTCAGTCCCCTGTCGTGCGCTCCCGCTCAACACCTCGGCAAGCCTGGAAACGTCCCCACTCCATTGGGGCCTACTGATCTTGTCATAACTTGGATTTTAATCATGTGAAAGTTTCACAAAGATAAAGTTTAAACTGCAGATAAGAGCTAAAAATATAGAGACTTGCTGTATAAACTATAATATACAACATCCACAATGTTTTAACAGCATCGTACAGCAGGAGGCGCTCTTCTGTTTTATAGATTATCTCATCTCATCTTATTATTTCTAGCCGCTTTATCTTGTTCTACAGGGTCGCAGGCAAGCTGGAGCCTATCCCAGCTGACTACGGGCGAAAGGGGGGGTACACCCTGGACAAGTCGCCAGGTCATCACGGGGCTGGCACACAGACACAGACAACCATTCACACTCACATTCACACCTACGGTCAATTTAGAATCACCAGTTAACCTAACCTGCATGTCTTTGGACTGTGTGGGAAACCGGAGCACCCGGAGGAAACCCACATGGACACAGGGAGAACATGCAAACTCCACACAGAAAGGCCCTCGCCGGCCACGGGGCTCGAACCCAGGACCTTCTTGCTGTGATTTACACTTCCCATCCAGGTTGTTGGGGAAGCAAATACAACTGATGACTAGTCATACAACACAGATATACAGTGTTAAAAACGTCAGATTTCAATGGACACAAAACTTCAGAGGTTTCTGCAGTGACATACAAGGGGACAAAGTACACAAAAGGCCTTGTTGTTGTTCTAGAGCACACTGGTGACACATTGGTCTTTGGAAAAATATCATTCATACTCACTGATGATAACAAGGTTCACTTTGTTGTTTTGCAACATCACTCAGTCCTTGTAATAGATCTTGGAGTCTACCTGTTAAAGTCAGACAATAAATATGTGTATATTAATGCAGATAGTCTGCAGGACTATTATCCACTGCCAGTTTACAACATCATGGACCTCCCTTTGTTTCCTTGCATCACTCAGTGTGTTCTTCTTTTAAGGTATGGATGTTGAATGCATTCAAGAAATCCAGAAAGCCCCACCAGAACTGGACTATGACAGGTGGATGATTGTTATTGAGCATCTGGCTTCAGTGGTTGGAGTCACAAAAAAACAAGACCTAGCCTATGTAGAGAGGGGCGACTTTGAGGACCTTTTAACACCGATACAGTGTTGTAGAGTCATGCAGACGTTCAAACAAAGGGGGGGGGGGGCATGTAAAGCAATGTAAAATTATATTTTACAAGGCATCTGTCTAGATAAAGTTGTGGTAGAGTTAAGATAATACTTTAAAGAGATGCATTAAAAGGTCTAAAAAATGAGATGTTTGAAGATGTTTTAAAAAAAAGTTAGTTTTTTTTATGAATGATTCACAATGATATAGCATAGATTCCTTTGCAGTCAGTGTAATCATATTTTGAAACAACTAAAGCATACTATTTTCTAATGAAAAGTGTATATACTGTAAATAACCAAAACCTGCAAATATGTTTTGTATTTCTTTGTCTTTAAAGAGTTGAATGAAGGAGACACTGGTTACAAAGGTCTGTCAAATGAGCTAACAGGGTCCCCCTCATCCTCGGACACATCACTGACTGTTACGGTTGCCTTTATGGAGGTTGCATGCTTGCGTGATGTTTCTGTAGGAATGGGTTTGTGAGTCAGAATGTGTTTTGAACAGTGTTCTACATTTTTGTTTGGTGCTGTTGTGGTGAATGGGAGATGTATTTTATTTTGACACCTCCGTTGAGATGCAGGCTGATTCGGCCAGTGCAGGTTGAATCGGGAGATGGTGTTGTGTGTAAAGATAGAGATGGGCTGTGGACTGCCTTTGGAACAAGTTAACATAATGTTTACTGGTATATGCAAATATAAGAAGACTCTAAGATCCTTTCCTAGCATGCAGCCAACAAGGTTTTTTTTTTTAAGTTTGTGCTTTATTTCTATTTTCTACTGTTTGCTATCATGTACGTTAACATGTTATCAGCTAACATGGTGTCCTCATGTTTAATACTGTGTATTATTAGTTTTCACGGTTTGATGTACAGAGAAGACTTCAGTAAAACCTGTTAAAGGAAACCACTTGCGTCTGATCATGCTTTGGGAGGGAATCACAGTGAAAACACGAACTGTCCATTGACGCCAGTGGCCGATGAAGCAAGTAGAAGACTAGCGAGCTAATCTTTCCATGTGGTGCCTCGCAACGGTGCATCGAACGTTCGTCCAGGAAAGATGAATGAAAATCACAAACATACACACACAAACTGTATGAGCAATATTTTCAAGTCAAAGCCCGTAAGAAATTGGACACTGATAAGAGTGGGCTAAGAAGAGAGCTTTATGAGAGTTGCCAAAAGGGTTTATGTGGATGCTTAAGAGCTGTTATGTGTGTAATGAACGCAACTTATTTGCTAAATCAAAGTGAACTGAATCTTGCCATTAACGGTATTACAGTAAGCTTTGAAGTTAATGATTTAAGTTAAAGGGTGACTTTTCACATTGCATTTGAAGTGCCAATTTAAGGTGTGTGTTTTGATAATACTAAGTGAAGGCTACATGCCATTTGATATTTTGGTTAAGAATAAGTGTTCCATGGGAACCAAGGTTTATTTACATTTTCAAGGTGAATTTTGAGCTTAAGGCTATTGATAATTATAGCTTACGATAGTTTTGTTTACACTGATATACACATTTAAGAAACACATTTTAAGGATATTTTGAAGTAAAACTGATTTTACTAGTTTTACCTATTACAGCTAATGACAATGTGAACATTCAGACTTACGGTATAAGAGATGTTTAAACATAGACACTTAAACACAGTAATTCATCCAGAGATTTATTCACACTTAAGATCTATTTACAATTCATATTTAGTTAATTCAGAGCAATTCATTGATAATGGCAGAGCCAAGTGAGTCTACACCCAAGGTAAGGGACAATGTTAGGGACAGTGAAAGTAACAACCCGCCAGAAGATCAAGTTGAAGAAGATGCTGATGTCCCGCAAGAAGAGCAGCAAGAGGAAGTGCCACAGCCAAGACATTGTGAACGAATCCGCACACTAACAGAGAAGGGCAAAGAAATGCAAGACAACAAAATTAAGGCACTCCAGCAATGATTCAACTACATTCATCAAAAATGGAAAACACAAGTTAAATTCGCCATGAAGCCATTGTCACAGTCTTCAGAACTGTTATCTGAAAATCTTCTGAATGATATCATGGGCAATGTCAGAGGCCTTTGTGCTGACATCCAGCACATTTATGAAGAGCTACGCAGAATCACAGCTCCAGACCAAGACACACGCCAGAAAGTAGATCGGTGTGTAGAGATTTCAAGCTTCATTGTATCCAGAGCATCACGTCATCTGAACGGAAACATTCCAGAGGGAGAAGAGCAAGACTGGCATCTGGCCAGCTCTCTTTGGAACTCAAGTAAGAGTGAATTTGGAACGGTCACTTCTATCCTGAAGGACGCTTCAAAGCACTCAAGCAGGTCTTCTGTGAAACGTCAAGAAGCTGCCACTGCTGCAAGCCAAGCTGTTCTGAAAGTGTTACAAGAACAAGAAAGAGAACAACTGGAAATACAGTGTCTGGAGGCAGAAGCTAAAAGGAAGCTCCTGCCATGAAGCGTCATCTAGAGCAAGAAGCTGAAGAGGTGAAGAGGAGAATAAAGAGAGAAGACCACGAAGCTGAAATGAAAGTTAGATTTGAGGAAGAGCACAACTCTCTACAAAGGACTCTGGAGGAAAAACAGAGAAGGATACAGCATTTGGAGACAGTGAAGAAGCTAAGTGCAGTGCGGGCAAGAATGCAAGTGTATGATCAAGAACTGGGTGGAAATAAAAATCCTCCTAACTCAAAGGACATCCTAACTCATGAGTTGAGTGCCACAAAGCATTTACCACGTCTGTGTTTCTTGCCCTTCAAGCTGTGATAACCTCCATGAATCAAAGCACAACTGAGCTAGTCAGAGTCTTGGCAGATGCTTTAAGTGCCAACAGAATCCCAGTTCCTGAACCATCAGTATTCAGTGGGGATCCATTGAGGTACAGTGATTGGAAGCTCTCTTTTTAAACACTTATCAATCAGAAAAATATTCAAGACAAAGAGAAAATATACTACCTCCATAGATATGTGGGTGGTCAAGCTAAGACTGCAGTTGATGGATACTTTCTGCTCGGATCTGAATCTGCTTATACTTCAGCATGGAAGATCTTGGAAGAGAGATACGGAAATCCATTCACAGTTGCAAAGGCATACAGAGACAAACTCCAAACATGGCCAAGGATCGGCGCCAAAGATAGCTTTGAGCTCAGAGGGTTTGTCGATTTTCTCTGCAGTTGTGAGGCTGCCATGGTCCACATTAAAGCACTGGAGATTCTAAATGACTGTAATGAAAATAGAAAAATCCTGTCAAAGTTACCAGACTGGCTTACTGCGAGATGGAATAGGAAAGTCCTTGAAGTTGAAGAAAAGGGTGGCAAGTTCCCCTCCTAGCCAGTTTGTTGAATTTATGACAAGAGAAGTGAAAACCTCCTGTAACCCAGTGACATCATTGCAATCACTAAAGCAAGGTGAAACTGAAAAGCCAAAATCACAAAGACATCAAAATGCCAAAGTAAGAACACTAACAACAAGTTCCAATGTAGAGACTATGAAGACATGCACTTTCTGCAAGAAGACTGGGCACACTTTGCACAAATGCAGAAAGTTCCTAGAAAGGGCAATCTCTGACAGAATAAAGTTCGTCCAAGCCAAAAAGCTGTGCTTCGGATGCCTCAAGCCAGGTCACGCAACCAGGAGCCAGTTTTCTCACTTATTCGAGAGAGGAGCTGCTGGCCCTGAAAACAATGGGACGAGCCGGGATATGACACCCCATCCCGGCGGAGCTGAGGAGGAAACCCAGGGGCTGCAAGGCTGGAGCTAAGGTAAAGGCTAGGCTAGCGGACAACCAGCGGTGCTACAAACCATCCATTCTCTCCGTTATCATGGGGAATGTGAACTCGCTGCCAAATAAAGTCGACGAGCTTTCCACTCTGAACAACCAGCGGATTTATCGGGAGAGCAGCTTATTTATCTTTACGGATACATGGCTAACACACCTTGTACCGGATGCTAACATGGACCTGCGGGGATTCACTGCTGTGAGAGATGACAGAGACACTAATACATGCGGGAAAAGCAAAGGTGGGGGACTCATCATTTATGTTAACAACCGCTGGCGTAACCCGGGACATATCTCCGTAAAGACAGTTTTATGTTGCCCGGACTTGGAGCTGCTAGCCGTTAGCCTGCGGCCATATTATCTGCCAAGGGAGTTCGGTCACGTGATCACCATCTGGGTTTACATCCCTCCGAGGGCAGACGCAGCCGCTGCATGTGAGAGGATTCACTCTGTCACAGCAAGGCTGTAGACACAGCACCCTGAGGCATTTATGATCATTTCTGGGGACTTTAATCATGCTACTATGGACTCTACTTTGGCTGCTTTTTACCAGGCTGTGGATTGTCCAACAAGGAACAACAGGACAATTGACTTGCTGTATGCTAATGTGAGGGATGCATACAGTGTCACACCCCTCCCCCCACTAGGGAAGTCTGACCACAGCCTGGTTCTTCTACAGCAGAAGTACACCCCCCTGGTTCAAAGGCTGCCTGCAACAACTAGCTCCATCAGGAGGTGGTCCCCTGAAATGGAAGATGCCCTCAGAGACTGCTATGACATCACAGACTGGGATGTGCTGCTTAGCCCACACTGTGAGGACACAGAGGGGCTGACACACTGTCTGACAGATTACCTCAACTTCTGTGCAGATGTGGTCTCCCCCGCTAAGACTGTATGGTGTTACCCTGTGTTCCATGAGTAACACAGGAAGTCAAAGCTGTCCTCAACAGGAAGAAGGCCGCCTTCAGGAGCAGGGATAGGGAGGTGATGAAAGCAGCACAGCAGGAAGTGAAACGCTGCATGAGGGAAGCTAAGGACAGCTACAGGAGAAAGGTGGAGCAGAAGCTGAAGGAGAACAGCATGAGGGAGGTCTGGGAAAGTGTGAAAACCATCACAGGCCACAATACAAAGACCAGAGTCGTTGAGGGGACAGTGGAGAGGGTGAATGAGTTGAATGACTTCTTCAATCGGTTCAACCAGCCCACGTCCCCCCCCACCCTCTCCCTCACTGCAGCCATCTCTCCTTCTTCCCTCAACACACCTCCCCCCAGTCTTCGCAACAGCCCCCTCCTCCCCCACACAGACTCCTCTACGCATTACTGCAGACCAGGTCAGAGATGAACTGAGGAAGCTTCACCCCAGGAAAGCAGCAGGCCCAGACAAGGTGTGTCCATGACTACTGAAGACCTGCGCTGCTGAACTGGGTGAACCACTCCAACGCATCTTCAACCTCAGCCTGCAGCTGGGGAGAGTGCCAACCCTCTGGAAGACATCATGTATTGTTCCAGTTCCCAAAAAGAATTGGCCTAGCGAGCTGAACGACTTCTGACCAGTGGCACTCACTTCACATCTGATGAAGACATTGGAGCAGCTCTTCCTCCTCAGACCCCAGGTACAACATGCCCAGGACTGTCTGCAGTTTGCGTACCGGGCAGGTGTTGGTGTGGAAGATGCCATCCTTTACCTGCTACACCGAGCCCACTTCCATCTGGATAAGGGAAATGGCACAGTGAGGATCCTCTTCTTGGACTTCTCAAGTGCCTTCAACACCATCCAGCCCCTACTGCTTCAGGACAAACTGAACAAGATATGAGTGGACCCCTGCCTGGTCACCTGGATCTCCAGCTACCTCACTGACAGGCCACAGTACGTCAGGCTGAAGGACATCATGTCTGACACTGTATTTAGCAGCACCAGAGCACACCAGGGCACGGTGCTGGCCCCTCTTCTCTTCATCCTGTACACCGCGGACTTCTGCTACAACTCGGAGCTGTGTCACATTCAGAAGTTTGCCAATGACACAGCCATCGTTGGGTGTATCAGTGACGACAGAGAGGAGGAATATAGGAGCCTGGTGAGGGACTTTGCTGTGTGGTGTGACAGGAACCATCTGCAGCTCAACACCTCAAAGACCAAGGAGCTGGTCACTGACTTTGGGAGGTCCAGACCAAGGTCACGACCAGTTCTATTCGAGGGAGTCAAGGTGGAGGCTGTGGATTCCTACAAGTACCTCAGGCTGTGGCTGGACAGCAAGCTGGACTGGACTTGCAACACCAATCACTTATACAGGAAGTGGCAGAGCAGGCTGTACTTCCTTAGAGGCTGCGGTCCTTTAACATCTGCAGGAAACTCCTGTGGATGTTCTATCAGTCTGTGGTCACCAGTGTCCTGTTTTACACCGTGGTGTGCTGGGGGGGCAGCACATCCAAGAAGGACACATCCAGGCTGGACAAACTGATCAGGCGGGCCGGCTCTGTGGTCGGCATGAAGCTGGACTCTCTGGTGACGGTGGCAGAGAAGAGGTCTATGGACAAACTACTGAACATCATGGATGATGCCAGTCACCCTCTGCACACCGTCATCAGCAACCAGAGGAGCCTGTTCAGTGACAGAATGCTCCTTCCCAAGTGCAGGAAGAACAGACTCAAAAACTCCTTTGTCCCTCACGCCATCAGACTGTACAACTCCTCTCTGGGGGGGAGGAGGGGTAACAGGAGGACAGAGGATGGGAAGGAGCAGTAGCCTAGCCTAACAATAAGCAATACCGGACAATGTGGAATATAATGTGCAATATAAAGTGCAGTATCTTTCCTGCTCCCCCCCCACACACACACTTACCCTAACCCCACTTCTCCCCTCCCTCTCTTCCCCATATCTTATTCTTTTATATTTGTATATGTAAGTACTTAATTTATTTTAATTTATCTAGAAGTTTTCTCTATTTATCTGTAATGATGCTGCTGGAATCTTAATTTCCCTGAGGAAACCCTCCCAAAGGGATCAATAAAGTTTTATCTAATCTAATCTAAAGAGCTACAACAGTAGGAGTGTTTGCGACACCTGCAACAAGTGGCACCCTACTTGTTTGCATGAAGACAGAGACAAGGAACAACAAAGACAACCACAAGCTAAATGAAATCCAAGCCAAGAAAAGAATAGAGAAAAGCATCAAGAAATGCAGTCCAAAGACACAACCACAGTTGCTACTTCAAACAGAGTAATCCTTGAAGAAGCCAACACACAGACCTCTGCAATACTTCCTGTCTGGCTGTCATCAGTCATGCAGCCAGCACAAGAGGTACTTGTATATGCCCTGTTGGACACTCAAAGTGATACAACCTTTGTTTTGCACTGCAAAAAATAAAAATCTTAGGAAGTTTATTTGTCTATTTTCAAATCAAAACATCTAGCCACCCTTATTATAAGACATAATTGTCCAACAAGCAAAACCTCATATAGCTAGAAAGGCTAGTTTTTAGACAAAATGTCTTGAAAAAGCCTTATTTGGAGCACCTTTGAAAATAAAACAATTTTTTTTTAAAAAACAAGTACATTTTGGACATTTGTCAAATGAGGTTCATCTTGTTTCAAGAAAACAAAAACAAAGTATGCTTGTTTTGGGAATAAATGAACTTTACTGAAATCTTTGAATCTTTCATTACAATTCAACTCCACATTACATATCCTAAGTTTACTGCGACTGTTTTCTCAGTCATTTAGAGTGAGGTCCTTCTAGATGCTGTACATACTCTAGACCAGACAAGTGCCTTCATAAAGGCTATGAGTGAGTGGAGGGCGTTTTAGTGAGGTCTTTTTGGAATGCTGTGAGTTAAGTTCAGTGTTTGTTTGGTTTTTTTTTTGTGCCTGATCTTGTAAACCCCTCATACACATGAATAGTCAGTGCCCCCAAAATGCACTGTTGCTTTGGCATCGTGTAAGAACTGTAGGTCAAAATGCGTAGACTTTTTTTTTTTTGTGCCTGATCTTGTAAACCCCTCGTACACTGCACTGTTGCTTTGGCGTTGTGTAAGCACTGTAAGTCAAAATGCGTAGACTTTTTATTTTTTTATTTTTTTGGTGCCTGAGGTCCTGGGGAAGTGGAATCTTAAGAGATGTTTTAATGTTTGAATGTTGAAATGGGGAAAAAAAATAAACATGTTGCAATGCTACACGTGTCATCAACTTGATTCAAGATAGTCTCTGGTCTCATATCTAGAGTATTTTACTAATTACAGGTCACAAAAGGAGAATCTTTTAAGCTAGCAATGCTTAGTTGCAGAATTTAACAATCCTAATATTATATTTATCTTAAATTCAGTTTTTACTGCTAAGACTTTGTCATGAATTTAAGTGTAATACCCTTAAAATGAAATAAATAAAAATGACTTGAATGGCTAAATGCAAGAAGTATGCTCTTGTTATAAGAACTATTTTGATTATTTTGAGTTAATCAGATCTCGCATAATAAGTTCCCCAATCTTATTTTGGAATTATTTCATCTAAAAACAGGTTAGATTTTTCATCTTACTTTAAGAAATCTTACCAAGTCAAATTTGACTAGTTCCATTGGCAGATTTTTTTCACCTGAGTCAAGCAAATATGCTTTGTTTTAATCTTTTATTTCTTATTTTTGAAAGGCCATTTTTTACAGTGTGGGAGGAGTGGCTGATGCTCTAGAAGCTGACAAAGAACAAGTCAAGTTGAAGCTCTCTACTATGACCTCGAGAACCACAGTAGTAAGCTCTCAAAGAATAAAAGACCTACACGTCTGTGGCTTTTACTCTGGCAAGATCTCTTTACCACCGGTCTACACACATGACTTTATCCCAGCCAACAGAACTCACATCCCAACCGGTGAAACTGCTAAAGCCTGGCCCCATCTACAGCACCTCCAAGAAGATGTGGCACCTTTACAAGACTGTGAAGTGAGTCTGCTCATTGGGTACAAATGCTCACAAGCCTTACTCCCACGAGAAGTTGTCCCTGGCAAAGAAAATGAGCCCTACGCACAGACCTGGGGTGGAGTATAGTAGGCCATGGGAACCTCTGTTTAGACTATGGAGATGCCTTCGGGATCAGTCATCGTGTAGTGGTGAGGCAAGTGACTCCACATGTTGAGCCCTCCATCAACCTGAAAACAGAAGTGCACTATGTGAACAGATCCAAAGTCAAAGAAATTACTCCCTCAGACATCTTAAAGATCCTTGAATCAGACTTCTCAGAAAAGGCTGGAGAAGAGGATCCTGTGGCTCAAGACGATCTCAAGTTCCTGTCAAAGATGAGAGAAAACATCAAGCAAAAGGATGACGGTCATTACGAAATGCCATTACCGTTCAAAGAAGAAAGACCGAAACTGCCAAACAACAAGATTTGTGCAATACGCCATGTAAATTGTCTTGAAAAAAGACTAAGGAAGAACAAAACATACTTCAAAGACTATGTGAACTTCATGGATGACATAATCTCACAAGGTGACGCAGAGAAAGTCCCTGAGCAAGAAATTGACAACAGTCCTGCATGGTATGTGCCACATCATGGAGTTTATCATCCACAGAAACCAGGGAAAATATGTGTAGTATTCAACTGTTCTGCCAAGTTTCAAGAAATGTCTCTCAATGACCATCTGCTTACCGGGCCTGACCTCACAAACACGTTGGTGGGAGTCCTGTGCAGGTTCTGAAAAGATCTAATCGCTGTGACTTGTGACATCGAAAGGATGTTTCACCAGTTTCATGTGAAAAGGGAAGATCAGGATTGCTTACGGTTCTTATGGTGGGAGTACGGCCATCTGGAAACCACACCCTCAACTTACAGAATGAAAGTCCACCTGTTTGGAGCAGCTTCGTCTCCTGGTTGTGCCAACTTTGGCCTGAAACATCTGGCAGCACAAGGGTAAGGTCAGTATAGCAAGACACCATATGCTTCACTCAGAGAAATTTCTAAGTAGATGATGGTCTAGGAAATGTTCACACTGAGAAGGAAGCCATTCAGCTCATTAAGGAATCAAGGGAACTTTGCTCCATCGGAAAGCTAAGGCTCCACAAGTTTGTCCCAATAATGAGAATGTGATGGCATCCATCCCAAAGGAAGAATGTGCTACCATTAAGGATCAAGACATGGCCTTGAGCTTACCTCATATGGAGAGAGCACTTGGTGGAGAGTGGTGCATCACCTCCGATTCGTTCAAGTTCAGAGTGCAAGTGAAGACCAATCCACTAACAAGAAGAGGTGTGCTCTCTACAGCTGCCTCTGTGTATGATCTATTAGGATTCATGGCACCTTTTGTACTTCTTGGAAAGCAAGTTCTTCAGCAAATGTGTAGAGAAAGAATTGGCTGGGGCAAAGAGCTTCCAGAGAATCTAAGACCTCAATGGGAGTCTTGGATTAGAAACCTTCCTAAGGCATCCTAAATGGAAATTAAAAGATGTTACTTACCTTCAAGTTTCCACAACGTTAAGGAGGTATGAGCTTCACCATTTTTCTGATGCAAGCACCTCCGGATATGGTGAACGCACTTACCTGCGAATTGTCAGCGAGTCCACAAAAGTCCATTGCTCTCTTGTGATGGGGAAAATCAAGAGTCACACCAACAAAGGTGACAACAATTCCAAGACTGGAGCTCACTGCGGCAGTAGTTGCAGTTTGAACCAGTGACATGCTCGGCAATGAATTAGAAATTCAAGACTTGCAAGAATACTTGGACGGATTCTACAGTCATTCTCGGCTACATAAACAATGATGCCAGAAGTTTTCAAGTGTTTGTAGCAAACCAAATCCAAAGAATCAAGTCAAGCACAAAGCCTGAACAATGGGCCTATGTTGCGTCTGAGGAAAATCCAGCAGATTACGCCTCTCGAGGATTAGCAGCAGAGCAACTCAAGACCTCCAGTTGGTTCACTGGACCGAGGTTTCTCTGGGAAAAGGAACTGCCTGACAGACAGTGTAAAGTGGGAGAAGTTAAGGAGGATGACCCTGAACTTCACAAGGCTCACATGTTCAACACTAAGGCAACAGAGGACAGATAATTATTGGACCGCCTTGAGAAGCTCTCTGACTGGTCAAGTGTCATGCAAGCAGTGGCCAGATTGAAACGACAAATCAAAGAACACAAATGTGAGGAGCAAAGAACCAATGAAAGTATAAGCTCGGAAGAAAGAAAAGAAGCAGAAAGTGCTATTGTCAATTTAGTCCAGGAAAGGGCGTTTCCAGATGAGATGAGGAACCTGAAAGCAAACAAGGTCATCACCAAGTCACACAGTAAGCTGTACAAGGTAAGTCTGTTTTTGGATGAAGAAGGGATCACATGTCAAGTGATCACATCATCCAAGTCAAGCCTTGTTACACCCACATGTGAAACATCCAGCAATACTTCCAAAAGGTAGTCACAGATCCAGCTTACTTGTTAAGCACTTACACGAGAGAGTATATCATCAGGGACATGGAATAACGGTCAATGAACTGCGAACTAATGGATGGTGGATTCTGGGATGCAGCAGTGCAGTATCGTCACACATATTCAAATGTGTCAAGTGTCGGAGGTACAGAAGACGTACTGAAGGCCAGAAAATGGGCAATTTACCTGAAGACAGAATGGAAACGACTCCTCCATTCATATACACTGGCATAGACTGCTTTGGTCCAATCTATGTAAAAGAAGGAAGAAAAGATGTCAAAAGATGTGGACTTTTACTTACCTGTCTGTGTTCAAGAGCTGTACACATTGAAATGCTCAATGACATGACATCTGATGCGTTCATCAATGCCCTAAGAGCATTCATTGCCATAAGAGGGAATGTGCATCAACTTAGAAGTGACCAAGGAACCAATTTCATTGGTGCAAGGAGAGAGTTCGCAGAACTTATGCAAGGAATGAATGGAGAAAGAGTGAAGGCCTTAGGATGCAAGTTTCTAATGAATCCTCCAGCGGCAAGTCATATGGGTGGCGTCTGGGAGACACAAATCAGAACCATAAGGAGCGTTCTCACTGCTATTCTTGACCAGTCAGCGCAAAGACTTGATAGCTCATCCCTGAGAACTTTCCTTTATGAAGTGATGGCGATCATCAATAGCAGACCACTTACCGCTGAACTTCTTAATGACCCATCCGCACCTGAACCTTTGACTCTGAATCATATTCTTACAATGAAGTCCACCATAATCTTACCTCCACCTGGACAGTTTATCAAAGAGGACCTTTATCTTCAGAAGAGGTGGGGGCGAGTGCAGTATTTAGCCAATGAGTTTTGGATTCGATGGAAAAAGGAATATCTATTGATTTTACAACCAAGACAAAAATGGCAGAACAACAGAAGAAACCTGAAAGTGAAGGTCATTGTGTTGTTACATGACCAAGCCCCATGCAATGAATGGAAGCTGGCCCAAATAACAGAGGTATACCCTGGGTCAGATGATAGGGTGAGAAAGGTTAGATTGATGGTTGGTGACACCATGTTTGATAAGGGTAGATCCACTACGAAAATGGTATTCCTAGAGACACCTGTGCATAAGCTAGTTACTTTACTTGAAGCAGATCAAGATGCTTAATGTTTTTGACATTCTATTCCAAATGGTTCATAATGTTTTTCTCAGCATTTTATGCAAGACATTTCATGTTTACAGTGGCATCCTGTGTAATGGTCACGAAGGTAATGTTTAAAGTTTGGAAGGGTTTAAGCTTACCTGCAACAGTCATTAAGCATTGAGAAATCCCATGGTAAGGCTGTGAGATTTGGTGGGATGTTACTGTTGCCACTGTGGAGGTTGCATGCTTGCGTGATGTTTCTGTGGGAATGGGCTTGTGAGTCAGAATGTGTTTTGAACAGTGTTCTGCATTTTTGTTTGGTGCTATTGTGGTGAATGGGAGATGTATTTTATTTTGACACCTCCGTTGAGATGCAGGCTGATTCGGCCAGTGCATGTTGAATTGGGAGATGGTGTTGTGTGTAAAGTTGGAGATGGACTGTGGACTGCCTTTGGAACAAGTTAATGTAATGTTTACTGGTATATGCGAAGATAAGAAGACCCTAAGATGATTTCCTTTCCTAACTTGCAGCCAACTAGGGTTTTTTTTTTTTTAAGTTTGTGCTTTATTTTTATTTTCTATTGTTTGCTATCATGTCTGTTAACATATCAGCTAACATGGTGTCCTTATGGTTAATACTGTGCATTATTAGTTTTCACGGTTTGATGTACAGAGAAGACTTCAGTAAAACCCGTTAAAGGAAACCACTTGCGTCTGATCGTGCTTTGGGAGGGAATCACATTGGGGTTTTTGTGCTGGAAAAGGACTTGGAGAAGCTGCAGCCCCAGCAGTTGCCACAAGGAGATGCTGAAGCTCCTCACTTCTTGTGCCTGTGTCCTGACAGCCCTAATATCCGTCCTACCTGACCTTCATAAATGAGTCTCATATCATGGATTCCACCTCATCTGTGAGAACACTGAAATCAGGCTGTCAAACTGTATGCGGATGACTTGCTCTCTCTCTTACACTCCTACAGAGTTTTATATATTCTTTCTTGACCTGCAATAGCACACGGTGCATCCAGCTGCTCCAGAGGCTCATGTGGGATGTCAGGACAGTGTAGAGCTTTAAGAACAGCTGGAGCAAACTTCCCAAAATGTGCAATGGAACACAAAACAACTGGGTACATCTTATCATGCAGCCAGTCAGCCACAGATTTCGTCATGGCAGTATGAGTGTCCATTACATAGCCTGTTTTGGAGTGTACTTCGTGAAGTCAGGCAATCAGCCTCTGAGCACCACCTTGCCTGCACGTCCTGCCGAATCCTACATAATAAATTCAAGGCTTACAAACAAGTCCCGGAGGAGCTCACCATCCCCGCTGGATGCATAATGCAAAAACCGTTCAAGATTTGAAGATTTCAGAATGTCAACAGCAGGAGAATTTGACAGCATGATCTTCCTACCTCGAAGATCGTACTGACCAGTGCAGATAAAATCAGAGATGACACAGTTATGATTAGAGGCGCAAATGATGTTTCTTATTGGGATGCCCATTTGTTTAGCATAGACAGCAGATATGGTATTTCCAAAAAGTTTCCAGTGGGGATGCACACATCAATGGGTTGCCTAAATTTCACCACACCATCTCTGATGAGGTCTAGGTAAGCAGAGGAGTGATAGACCACCTGGGGAAGCAGCCACACCCAGTTGATGGAGTTAGCTGTGCTAAGAACAGTGGCGTACTCCACTGCAAAGTGGCTAGCCAGCCTCGAGTCACCAAACATCCCCTTGATGGTGCTCTGACAGAAGTCAAAGTCAGAGAAGATGCTGACAGACCTAGTGTTGCCCTCCTTGAAACCAGTCATCTGCAGTTTCTGAATGATGCTAACACCTTCCTCAGGGAAAAACACCAGCACTCCAATACACTGTCTGTCGCTTTCACGGAGGTTGCTGAACCCACTAAGTACTGCACTTCCTGTGTCCCCAGATGTGGCCACAAGGATCAAGTAGTTGCACATCTGCGGAAGGCAGTGAGCAAAGAGCTGCGGCATTAACTGAAGTGCCACATCTTTAAAGGAAGCAGTGGGACCATGGAAGAGCTCAAGAATGTACTGATCCCTCAGCAAGATGCTTAACAGGTGCTACTGATTTGCTGGCAAAGTTTTGCCCATAGTCTTGGGTAACCATTGAGCGAAATTCTGATGGAGCGATATCCAGTGGATGTATGCACTTCTCAAGTATGACTAAAGCACGCTCAGGATAAGACATATCCACTAATCTTATCCATTCAGAACATCTCAGTTTTGGGAATCCTTTATTACGTACATAAAGCCCACTATTGGGAGCTAATCCCTCCATGACAACATCACTGAAGAACTTCACATCACCGTTTGACACAGGTCTCTGGCTCCTGGTGGAGATGTAGGTCTCTGATTCAGAGTCCTGATATTTATCTAGAACCCTGACAACTTTCTCTCCTATTTCCTCAATAGTGTCCCCTCCTTCCACAAAACACTCTTGCATCCAACTGCTTTTCATAAAACTGTTTTCGGTACTCTAAGTTCTCCCTCATGGAGATGCCAGCACCCTGACCAACGATTCTGTACAGCCTCTCTACTACATCTTCAGTATCCACGTCCAGATAGAGAGTGATTCCTGAGCGTTTCAAGTGCCGCATGGAGTCCAAGTGAAGTGGGTTTGAACCCGTAAGTGAGATCACACATCCAGAGGCAGAGAAGTTGCAAACAGCTTGGCCCTCTTCATCGATAAAACGGTCACCTCCAACTTGGGCCAGCTTCTCTGCTACAGTCATCCCCCATGTCTTTTCCAAAACATTGTCAATATCGATTACAGGCTTCCAGAGTCTGTGGGACAAAATCTGCCCCACTGGCGTCTTCCCAGCCCCAGGAGGACCCATGAGGAGCATGTTCCTCTCCTGAGAACTCTTTGTAGACATACATGACCTTTGTATCATGTGCAAAGGTGAGAAAGCAGAAGAACTGGCAATTTGATGGTACCTCAGTTTGTCCATTTTCGACAATAAATTAAACAAGTGTCTAGTCATCATTGTTTAGGAAATGGATCTGAGGAGGAAAAAAAAAATTAAGGTACAGTGGCATTAGTTAGTAAAGTTAAGTAGATCTAGCTTCAGTTGTGGCTTTACCCTATATTTAATGAAGATACAAAGAAAGCATGGAGGAACCATATCTATATTTACATGCTTGCTGTAAAGCAGTGACACCTGCTGGAGACTTGGTTTATTTCAGGTTAGAAAACATGGTCCTGGGAAATGACTGTTGCTGTAATGTCTAACCTTTTCATTTTTTGCTTTTTGAGCTTATTTCCATGTACAGGAACAGTCAAAAGTTTGTACACCCTTACTCAACTCTTTCAGAGGTTTTTTTTCTGTATTGTGACTATTCTCTATATTGTAGAACAACACTGAAGACATCAAAACTATGAAATAACATCTGGAACATATATGGAATACTGTGGTAAACAAAAATGTGTTTGATATTTTAGATTCTTCAATGTAGCCAGCGTTTACCTTAATGATGCTTTGCACACTATTGGCATTATCTTAACCAGGCATGCCTCGTCAAAAGGCAAATTAGTGAACAAGTTTCTTGCCTGCTTAATTTGTTTGAGATCAAAGGGTAAACAGAAAATGATAAAAAGACTAAATAAATAAACAACCCTATTCCACAACTGTAGTAATCCATATTATGTCAAGAACCACTCAATTAAGTAAAGAGAAACAACATCCATCAAGACATGAAATAACTTTTAATTCATAAAAATAAAGGGGAAAAAAACCCAAAGAAGAACAGTGAATTAGGAGCTGTGCCCAAACTTTTGACTGGCACTTTATATTCACTCATTATTTTTTGGGGGGGTGGGTGGGGAGTGTTACATTCAAATGTTAGTGACAACAACCATAGAAGTGGAAACAAATAATAATGAATTGATCCACTTGACCCGAAACATGAGTGTGTGGGTCACGG
The DNA here is from genome assembly GCF_027579695.1 of Neoarius graeffei. Taxonomy (NCBI): domain Eukaryota; kingdom Metazoa; phylum Chordata; class Actinopteri; order Siluriformes; family Ariidae; genus Neoarius; species Neoarius graeffei. Next base: position 102,777,105 of record NC_083573.1, read on the forward strand.
TTGTCAAAGCTCAAATTCAGAGACTCAGATTATTTTGCAGGTCAAGGGGCCCACAGGGCCCCTCCTGGGAAAAAAAAACAGGGGCCCATTTCTACAATGGGGGGGCCCAGACATTATCCTTCAGTTGAAGCGAACCTAGTGAGTGAAGCGAGCCCAATGAACAGCTGGGGCAGCCCAGGGGCTGTGTTTTTCTTCTCAATTCTGTTTTTTTTTTGGTATTAGAAGCCATATGAAGCAATGTAGATGACAAAAATCAATGCTTCAACCAAATATATTGAGATATTGTTTAATCAGTGGCAATATTTTGGAATTCAACCACAGGCCACTATAAATCACATCTATATTATCTCCTCCTTGTAAATTATAGCACAAGAATGGGTTCGTTTTTTGCATGCTGTGACGGTCTAATTCTGCTTGTCTCTAATTATCTCTACTTCTAATTTCAGAGAATCAGATGGGATGCTGAATCTTCAATCTTGGGTTCAAATTCAGGCTATGAAGTTTGAAAATTAATAATGTCTGATACTAATGATACAAGGGCGGCACGGTGGTGTAGTAGTTAGTGCTGTCGCCTCACAGCAAGAAGGTCCGGGTTTGAGCCCCGTGGCCGGCGAGGGCCTTTCTGTGCGGAGTTTGCATGTTCTCCCCGTGTCCGCGTGGGTTTCCTCCGGGTGCTCCGGTTTCCCCCACAGTCCAAAGACATGCAGGTTAGGTTAACTGGTGACTCTAAATTGACTGTAGGTGTGAATGTGAGTGTGAATGGTTGTCTGTGTCTATGTGTCAGCCCTGTGATGACCTGGCGACTTGTCCAGGGTGTACCCCGCCTTTCGCCCGTAGTCAGCTGGGATAGGCTCCAGCTTGCCTGTGACCCTGTAGAACAGGATAAAGCGGCTACAGATAATGAGATGAGATGAGACTAATGATACAACAGTTGTAAATCTAGTATGACTAATTACCTTGGGTATCAGGGGTATCAGTTTTTTCAGGTGAGTGTACTCTCTTTCTGCCGAAGAATGATAAAATAGATGTATTTTTCTTTTTTTTTCTTCTTATCCATGTTTTCTTGTTTCTTTCGAATATTCATACATAAACCATAAGACGCCACCTAGCGAAAGGCTTGGATCAGGTTTTACTCGCTTGGGACGCTACAAACGGGGCAGCGTAAATACACGAACGGGTCCGAAGTATATTCAATATGGCGGCGGTCAAAACAAATTCATCTGATGCTGAAATCTGTTGACTATCCAGATAATTATGTTGGAAGTTGCATATTTGTGCAAGATTTTCGATATTGAGACCATGAAGTCAAGTAATACCAGTGTAGGAAATTCATGGAAAATATCAGCCAGACCACAGGGCAGGCAACTCTGAAAAGTTGCCTGCCCTGCTCAAAAGTTGCCTGCCCCAATTTCAACTATAATCCATCATAATATCGCATAATTTTTGAAAAATTGTAAAAGAGGCAATGCATGTAATGTATCATGCATGTAATTTCATATATTCAATTTAGTTTTATTATTATAAATTATAAATTTAGATTTATTACTGGTGTTTATGTATATAAATGTATATGTGACCTATGTTGCTTGAGATCAGCCAAACCATCATGCTTCAGATTGATAGAACCAGTGACAAAAGCTCCATTGGCATATTTCCTAAGTCTATCTGGGGTTTTTCGTTTAGACAAGGGCCCATATGCAGCTCTACACACCTTACAGTAGATAGTTTGTTTGTTGTCATCGGATACCAGCCAGTCAAACTCTTGCTTCTAACTGTCCACAACAGTTCTCCTTCTCTTATCTTTATCATATTTTTGTTGTGCTTCCTTTCTCTCTTCTTCAGTTTGTTTTTGTTTTTGAGAGGTCTTTGGTTCAGGTGGTTTTATCCCAAGATAGTCATACAACATTTTCAGATATTTGGAACAATTAACAATCAATTTTATGTGATATTTTGACAAAACTCATGTGGTAGAACGCTGGTTTTCAAAGTCACAGACATAGATGTGACTTGGGGAGACTTGGGGTGGATTTCACTGAGCTGTGTGTATCGAGCTCTCTGACTGGCTGAACCTCCGAAGACACAGCCAATCAGAGTGCTCGTTTCATTTCTAAGCGAAAACAATATGGCCGCGCCCACGTCGGTAAACAAACCAACAGAATCTAGTGAAAATGTCTTGAAAAGTCCTTCAATATGATGAAATATCGAGAGAACAATGAACCCCCTCAAAGAGGGACCGCCCGTGGGGCTGGCAACTTATAAATTCATTCCGCCCTTGCTGCAAACTGACCGCGACGGGCGGTGGGGCGGGCACCCATTTCCTACACTGGTCATACGCCACGGAACGTTCCAAATAGGGTATAAAATGCTCGCGTCCATATTGGCCCCTGCCTCTCTCGACAATGTGTTCATTATTCAAAATAGTGCGTCTTAGATGCGGGCGCGCCAACAATCTGAGTCTCTGAAATTGTGATAAATACATTGAAACACACCAACCAAATAGTTTCCCCTTTTCTGAGAATGATTAGCACTGAAATTAAGTGACATAAGGAATCTTACAAGCTCATAATATAAAGTAAAATTCACAAGAAAATATTTGTTCATTTGTGAAATATACATTCACCACTCAAAGATAAACTTCATATCTTCACGCCATCATGTAATATCCTCTATATACACACTCCCAGTAAAGATGAGCCATAATAATAATAATAATAATAATAATAATATAGTAGGAAGAAGAATTCTTAGCTTCACTTAACGCAGGGGTCTCAAACTCAACTTACCTGGGGGCTGCTGGAGGTAGAGTCTGGGTGAGGCTGGGCCACATCAAGTATTCAAAAAAAAAGTGCAACTGATCCAATCTTCTCAATCTTTATTATTAACAGTTCTTCAACATGAATGTTTCTTCTGAACATGAATGGGTTCTTCAGAACATAAACGGTTCTTCTGAACATAGGCTTCTCCTGCCTACTCCTTGCTGCCAGAGACCTGTCAGCGCTTCCTCTCACACAGCTGAGCCACATTTGGCTTGAGGGAGGAAGCAGTTGAGACCCTCAGTATGGCTTGAAGATGCTCATCAGTAAGTTTGGATCTGTACTTTGACTTACTGAAGTTCATGGTGGAGAAGAGCTTTTCACAGAGACAGAGGTGGAAAGTAACGAATTACATTACTCGCGTTACTGTACTTGAGTAGCTTTTTTGTGTACTTATACTTTTTCAAGTAATTTTTAAAGAGTGTACTTTTACTTTTACTTAAGTATGTTTTCTTTTAAGTAGTGTACTTCGGTACATTTTACATCACAACCGTTACTGAGTAAAAAAAAATAAAATAAAATAAAAAAAGGCTAAAACGGAGAAGGGGAAATGCATGGGCGTCGCCACCATTGAATGTGAAGGGGACATGTCCCCCTCACATTTCATAATTCTTCGTTTGGACCCCCCCACATTTAACATAAAATATTAGTTCACCCAGCGCCGTTTCTATTGCTTCGTGAAAGAATCCATTCCACTTGATCGATAAGAGAAAACACAGAGCACTGAAAATCCACTCCGGGTTTTCCGGGCGCTCCCTACAACAGCTCACCGCGCGTGAGTGAAGTGAATCTCAGCGCGAGCACAGAAATGTTGGTGCAGCTGCTGGAAAGTGGAGGAGGTGACGTCATCCCCATTGCAACCTCACTGACGCGGTACGCGGTGGTCCGGACTACCGTTGTGGTCCGGACCACGCCGTTTTCAGGTGTGGTCCGGACCACCAAGTTCAGAAGACAAATAAAAAGTCTTACTGTGATGTTGCATGGTTTAGGCCTATCCATAAAGATAAATTATTTTTCACTTCCCTCGTGGCAGCTCCCGCTTTTTTACATGCGTTAGAACTGGTATCTTTTATTGCGCGTGTGTTTTACGCATGCATTTCTCTTCCGGTTTGAGAAAAAATAACAAATGATGTACGACTTTGTAAAAAAACTCGTATTAAATGACAAACACAGTATGATTTTGGTAAGTTTTTATTTATATTGTAATATAATACAGCATACGGTGAACCGGACCACAATCCAGGAAAAATAATTAATTAATGCCCTCGTTTTGTATGGAAAATACGGTGATCCGGACCACCGCGTACCGCGTCCAATGTCTAGCTTTTGCTAAAACCTTATTCTTTTGTTATCTGCCCTCAAAATTAACCCTAGGACACGTTAAATTAATATTCAACTAAACAGTGAAATAAGCTTAGCCTAATGGGGTATTCTTGATTGATGATGAATTGTTTGCAGTATTTGCTCCCAGACACAATGGACATAAGGACATTCTTTACAAAGAAGCGGAAAGTAAGTCAAAATTTCCCCACAGGACAGGGTTTTTTGTCCCAATGGAAATGTTAGTGCAGTTAGCTGGTTAGTCAATGTTAGGAGATGTATCAGCTAGCTTAATGTTAGCTATCATTTAATTCAAACCCAGTAGGCCTGCCTTACTGTAATGCTAAGAATGAGGTCAAGTCTGCTCTGATGATATTTATTGATTCCTTGTTTTGTCTGGTCTTTGGCAGTTTTCTGGAAAGTAAGATGGGAAATCAGTGTATAGGGAAGGAATAGTAGAGAGGAAAGCGATGGAGAGAGATGGATGTTATTCCAGGTGGATTGTGAAGGAAAGGGGATAAAAGTTATGAAGTGGTAGAAATTGTGGTGGCACCAATATAAGAAGGAGTTATATCTATAAATCTATTTGTTATACTAATCTGTAAATGTTACTGTAGTACCACCATTGCATGTAGGTTGACAAAACTGCACTTGTTCATTGTGTGAAGTTCTCTTTTATGTGTCATTGCTTGACCCAGTGTAATTTTGTGTTATGAAGACTGCATGATGCCATGCCATTTTTGTTATGAGTATCGCTAAATCGGAAAAAAGTAAAATGCACCCACTAAAGTCACTGTTGGTGGTGAACAAAACTGCACCTGTTCATTGTGTGAAGTTATTTTTTATGTGTCACCGTTGCTTGACACAGTGTGATTGTGTGTTATGAAGTTTGCATGATGCCATGTCATGCCTGTTCATTGTGTGAGATTATGAATATTCTTATTTTTAAACATACAGTTGAGTGTCACTATTGTCACCCAGTGGCATGTTGTATTATATCTAAAACTAAATAGAAAACACAAAATAAAAAGTAAAATGCACCCATAAAGTCATTGTTGGTGATAAATTGTGTCACATTCATCTCATTATCTTAGGCGTAGCAGTGGGTTTAAAAACAGGCTGATGAATATATGGACTAGTTGAATGAGGACTTGTTGTTGAAAATTAATTAAAATTTTTCTGGCAGAGGACCCCCCCGCCAGTGTGTCCCCCCCACATTAAAAATGCTTCTGATGCCCCTGGGGAAATGCGTTCTGGAAATGAATCACGGGAAGGACAGTTGTCGCGCGCGTGAGTCTCACACAGACGATGGCGGACATGCACCGGCGCTTTAAGGGGGGGGGGGGGCTTCGGGGGCCTCAAACCCCTGGGCCACAGCCAATCAGGGGCCTTGTAATATTAATAAAATAATAAACTGTCGGAATCGTGGGTCTACATTTATGTACAGATAGAAATAAGGTTAGAAATAAATGAGCGCACAGTAGCCTGCTGTAAGAGACATGGTGGATGTGGTTCGCGAAACGAACACCCACAACTGTACCAGAATAAAATGTAACGTCACGCATGAAAGCGCGTCAAAGACTGCAGACTACTGAGACACAAATTTAGAGACTTTGAAAGATGAAGCGTTCACATAAGCGCATAAAAGGAAAAAAAGAGAGAGATGCAGGTAATAATAGAATCATTGCCTAAAGTCACAGACTTTTTTAAGGTAAGGATCACCAATCTGTTCAGAATATCAGCTACTTATCAGTTATCAGCCTACCAGCAGCTAGGCTATGTGCAGCTAGGCTAGATATGCTATGATCTGTCCAACAGTAAAATAAATCAGTTGTGATTTGAATACGTGTCGTGTGATTTGAGTTATAATCCTGTTAGTATAATAGCATATTTCGATGGGGAAAATAAAATGTCTAAAACGGCATCTACTGAAGAAATTGATGAAAAGATTGTAGCCTATAATTTTCACAGTTCGGGCAGCAGACAGTGTAAGCATACTGAGGGGAATAGCAATACAAATCTAGCGCATATCCACATTTCTCGCTAGCTGTGTTGGGTGTGTTGTTAACCCATGTGGATTTAAGTGAAATACTTGAGAAGTTCTGTGGTCAAGACAATGTTTTAAGGTAAGGACGCTTGATTATTAATGTTTGCCCGCCGTGGCTTGTTGTTGACGAAAGGCCCACACGATTTTGCCTTATGCAGCTACTGCTAGCGTCATGCTTTGAACTAGGTTAAGCTCATTTGCGCTAAAGGATGGGTTTATTGAAGGACTTTGATGTAGCTAGTTTCTTTTTAAAAAATCGTATGCTCAAAACAGTACGCCCGTGTTCATCATGTTTAACTTTTTTCTTGATGGAGTGCGTGAAATATTGTTGCAAGTGGTATTTCGATGCAGTCATGTCAAAAAGGCAGTTGAATGCACAGTCTTATTCAAGGAGAAGGAAGACTTGCATGATGCTTGAACATAGATCGGTAAAATAGACCCTAGTAGGACTTGGTTTCGTGTATTTCGGTCTGTAGAGTTATGAGTTTGGCCGCTGTCCATGGTGTTTATGTTTCATGTGGCCGCCGAGCCAAGTACCTTCATCATCATGTTCCCCTGTCAAAAGTTAAACTCTCTAGGGGTGCTTCTGCTGTAGCAGTTGCAGCAGTTGCTCAAAGTTTGATTTGTCCATCATCATACGTCTTATCTGTTGGGTGTCTATGCTCAGCAGATTTTCCCATTTCGTCCATTTGTAACCATTTTTGTCAAACAGGAGCTGCTTTTGCACTTGGTTATTGCCCATCCGGCAAACATGAGCAATATATTTTAGTTATTGTACGTAGCAGGATAGTTTTATATCTTGGGTTCCTGTCAGTTTCCGGAGGTCAGCATTGGACATCTTGTAGCTCCAGTCTATATCTTCATTTGTAGTGTTCTTTTGGTCAGGGGCATTCTTTCGTTTATATCCACCTTTAATCATTTTCCTTAGGAAGCCGTGCCACACTACCTCAATTTTGTGAATTTCACTGGATGATAGTTGCCATGCCTGTGTGCTGTACAGGAGATGAGATCAAACGCATGCCACTAGGAACTTTATACGGGTTTTTAGTAGTATTCGGTGGTCGGTTAGAATGTGTTTCAGTTCATTCCATTTCATGAATGCAGCACTTATCCTAGCATGCAGGAAGTGTGAGGATTCATCACAGTTGCTGACATTATAACAAAGATATTTAAAGGTGCGGATGTTTTTAATATTACTGCCGCCAAGGGAAATGATACTTGGTTTACATTTGATATCCTCATTGACGTTAAAAGCCATTGTTTCTGTTTTGACATATGATATTTGTAAACCAAAGCGGGTGTAGGTCTTATCATACAACTGAAGAATATTCTGAAGCTCCTCGATGGATCCAGCGAGTATGGCCTGATCATCTGCGTATAGAATCTCTGTTATGCAACCCTCTCCTGATGCTCGTGCTTTCGTACGCATTTCTCTTGTGGATACCTCATTTGGAATGCAATATCTGAACTTGAAGCCTGTATCTGGGTACAGTTTTGATATCTCATGCTGTGCAATCCTGACAACAAAGTCCATATAGATATTAAAAACTGATGGTGATTCTAGGGCACCTTGTCTTGCAGTGAATGTTTGTTTTCATGCCGCCGAGCTATTTTTATGTATTTTATTTTTTAAAAGGACTTGTCTGTAGGTGTGTGTGTTTTATGTTTACAACACATAGGTCTACATTAGCGCACGCGCGCTTGTGTGGTTATCTCTGGCCATGCCCCTGCGTGAAAGTTACGCAGTATCACTGTCCTGTCCGTGGTAATAATCAGAACCGGCTCTGTAATGATAGTGCGCACATTCTTCTCTCCCTCTGTGGTCGGATGTGTTGAGCGATGTGAGCGTGGGCCTTGCGCAGCTACGCTGAGCCAAACGTAACCTATCGTAGGCTTCTAGGCTAATTACGCGCTTACACTGTAAATGCTTGACACATATTGCAAATAAAATAAGAGTGTTTTCCTGGCCAACGGTAAGGGTAGGGTTGACAGGTAGCCTATGAGGGGCCTAGCCCCTGGGCCACGGGTGTTGATAAAGCGCCCCTGCGGACATGGAGGAGACTGAGGAACCTGTGGTGGACGACCCTGCAGAAAACGCAATTTCTTCCAGTAATGAAGTGCACCCCTGGCCCTACATACGTGATCACTTCAGCTTCGTAGAGAAAAGGGGTGACAGTTTCATTATGCAATGCAGATTGTGTGCCCAAGAAGACAACCATTGCGGCATACAAAAATTCGACGTCTAATCTGCGCAAGCATGTTGAGGTAAGTATTGTCATTGGCATCATAATCACGGGCGCAGATAGAGGGTGGGACGGGTGGGATTCGTCCCACCCAGATTTAAATTCACCTCGTTCGGTCCCCCCCACTTATAGGGAGAAAAAAACGTCTATGCTGTCTTTCTTTGCATAAGGCAAACCTCACGGAAAAATCAAAAGACTAATTACCATTCGGTTTATTGAGGTGCACAGCAGTGTATACATAGTTGCAGCAACTCCCATAAAACAAAACAAAGACTGATATTCGGTTGGTTGAGCTGCGCAGACTGCACAGGTTTCGAGCTCAAGCTTGGTTGCTATGGTTACCCACAACAAGTTTGACAGGCATATCGGGGTTGGTTTGCTGGCAGCTTTGTCCCCCCCCAGTTTTTTGTCCCCCCCAGTTTTTTGTCCCTCCCAGTTCAAAAAACGTATCTGTGCCCCTGATCATAATGTTTCCTTTCCATAGTAAAACCGACAATAGGCTGGTTATATTCCAAAAATAGTGGATGGCATTGCTAATGTTGAAGCAGCAACCTGTTGGTACTGTAACATAACGGTAACTAGTCTGTTATTCGGTTGGCTAATCATGCAAGCAAGTTAGCTCGCCAACCTGACGTGATCAGTCCTCCTACCATTCTACATCCAACAGGCCAGAAAGGAATACTAAGCCAAACAAATAATGTTTGAGTTGAATTGTTCAATAACACACAGTGCACACAGGCAAGCTACGAGATTTCGGTGCAACATTTCACTTTCATATTTCGTGTACAATGCTTTGTGTGTGGTCAGGGCGATGTAAACGACATGACTGTGTGTATTGACCTTTTTTGTTTGTCTCAGTTTTAATGCAGCATTATCCTAAGCATTCAATTTGATACACTTCCTTTAAATAAAACATCTGGGTTGAGATGTACATATATCCTTGTTTCCTCTTCTTTTTCATTTTTGCACAACACAATGGAGGCAGAAAACACCCATTGTTAAAAGTAACGTTTTACTTTTACTCAAAGTACATTGTAAATGATCTACTTTTTACTTTTACTTGAGTAGATTTTTTTGTCTGGTAACTTTTCTTGTACTTAAGTAAAATTTCATCAGAGTAACAGTACTTGTACTTGAGTATAATATTTTAGTACTCTTTCCACCTCTGCACACAGATATGTGCTCCCAAAAAGGCACATGGTGAACATCCTGGAAACGTCCTGGAAAGCTCAGGGAAGGTGGGGGGCAATTCTCTCAAAAAATGTCCAAGCTTGTCTGCTTTTCCAGTCACCTCCCCGAACTTGGATTTGAGTTCAGAATTGCACTGCAGGTCAATGAGCTCCATTTGAAGCACAGGAGGGGCATCTTGCACATCGAAGGAGAAGGGGTCAGCAAAAATTTGAAAAGTGGCTCTGTGTGTCTTGAAGTCTGCAAACCTGTGATCAAATTCCTCTTTAAGCCCCTGGATCTGATATGGTTGATGCATTTCACAACGACAGATATCACATTGTCAAACTTCAGGCATTTGCTGCAAAGGGCCTGCTGATGGATAATGCAGTGCAGAGCAATGGCCTCCTCCACACCCTCCTCTTCCAGTTTTCTTTGAACAAGTGCCACCAGTCCATTTCTCCTGCCTGTCATTGATGGCGCCCTGTCGGTTGTTATTCCAGCAAACCTCTTCCATGGCAAACCGGCATCCACAATGGCATCACACAGCTGGCGGAATATCTCCTGATCGGTGGTCTGGCCATGCATTGGAATCACTGTGAGCAACTCCTCCACTGCTTCAAAACTGTCGTCAACACCACGGACATACATTGCAAGCTGCGCAGTGTCAGTGATGTCTGTGCTCTCATCAAGAGCAACTGAGTATGCATGGAAACGTTTGGCTTTCTCACGCAGTTGATCATGTTACCTGACAGGTCAGAAATGCGCTCTGCCACTGTGTTGGCTGAAAGGCTGATATTACTAAACTGACCCTTCTTTTCTGGACAGACGATAGACCCTTCCCACGTGATGTCACGACAAATGTGGCCGCCATTTTGGACATGAACTACCAGTAGTCTACCACAGCCAACAACGAGGAATGACGGCGAAGCATTGAAAGGAATATAGCCATCAAAGAAAGTTTTTACTTTCAGCAAGACTTCCATCATGCCATTATATTGTTGTGCACCTGGATGTAGTAACCATCAACACACAAGGCAAGATTTATCATTTTATCGGATCCCGACAGATGCTGACCAACGGAGAAGATGGATGGTCTCTAAAATATTGGCAAAATGATGTTTATTGACATAGCAATCGTCTGTAACAGGAAGCATTTGCATATCCGAAGTGTTGTGTTGACATCAAAGATAAAATAAACTGATATGACAACGACTGCTGCTGCCAGGTTGGGGACACAAACTAGTAGAAAGGAAGTGTGCCAACAGACTTCCTTTGTGGTCGATTCTGCTTTAAGGTAAGATGCATTTAATTATTCGTCTGCTGTGGGTTTGGAATCGGTAGCCTGACTGATTTGTTCATGTATGTGGTGCCATTTGTTTGTTGACGCGTGTTGAAATGGAAGATTGGTTGTTGACATGATTTCCAGTGATGCTTTGGTGCTGCTGTGGATCAGATGTGTTGAGTAGCCTGACTGTTTTTTTTTTCTTGCGTGTGGTATCATTGTTGACGCGAGGTTGTTTTTTTAACATGCCAATGCGGACATGATTTCCCCTGATGAGTTATGACTTCAGACACGATGCGTGTGTGGAGGTGTGGAGTCCGCGTGATATGTGCGTAAGATAGGCTTCTCATGTGTTTGGAGATCCACGCTCTGAGACAAGCGCAAGCACACACACACCCCCCCCAGGGAAAAAAGGGACCCCCCCGAAAATATCGGCATAGTTCGAACACTGGGTTGGAGAAAGTAATGGCAAATAGTGAGTGCACAAACCATAGAAGGTAAACTGTACACAGCGCCAGGGCAGTGTGATGGTATGTTGACTTTTAGATTGTGTTAGCTTATCAATGAACACACTCGTCACTCGACAAGTTTCACGTTGTAGCGGGTTTAACGTGTGGGTGGAGCACAGAAGATGGCAGGACAGAGATCAGGATAAATATCGTCTTTTATTGCCGCACTTTTCAGTTGGGCACTCAACAAGTAACACTCGGAGATTCACACACACACACACACACACTCCGTAATCTCCTCTCGGCAAGCTCTCCTCCGCTCTCACTCTCCCTCCTTAAATAGGGCGTGGTTTACTGGGGAGAACACACACAAAACACAGGTTAATTACACTCACGTGTAGCGATTCTGCCACTTACCTTCCCCAACTCCGCCCTCCTGTCACAGACCGGCGCTTGACCACGCCCCCGCTGCCACATACCCCCACCGCCCGACTCAGGCCGGGCGCCCGTCCGGCCCGCAGCCAACTCCCCCCCCCCCCCTTGACGGGAGAGGAAGTCCGCCACGGCCATCTGCGCCCCCGGCCTGTGGACCACCTTGAAGTTGAAAGGTTGGAGCACCAGATACCAACGGGTGATCCGCGCGTTGGCATCCTTCATGCGGTCGAGCCACTGGAGGGGCGCGTGGTCCGAACAGAGGGTGAAAGAGCGCCCCAGCAGGTAGTAACGGAGGGCGAGGACCGCCCACTTGATCGCCAGGCACTCCTTCTCGATTGTGCTGTAGCACCCCTCACGCACTGACAGCTTTTGGCTGATGTATAACACTGGGTGGTCCTCTCCCCCCACCTGCTGGGACAAAACGGCCCCCAGCCCTCTGTCCGACGCATCCGTCGGTAACAAAAAAGGGAGAGAGAAGTCAGGGGAGTGCAAAAGTGGCCCCCCACACAGTGCAGCCTTTACCTCAGAGAAAGCCCGCTGGCACTGCTCCGTCCACTGGACCGGATCTGGCGCCCCCTTTTTAGTGAGGTCAGTCAGCGGGCTGGTGACGTCCTAATAATTAGGTATAAACCTACGATAATAGCCAGCCAGCCCCAGGAACTGTCTCACCCCCTTTTTGGTCTTGGGCCTCGGGCAGGCTGCAATCGCTGCTGTCTTATTAATTTGGGGACGCACCTGCCCGTTACCCAAGTGGAAGCCCAGATACCGTACTTCCACCCGCCCAATCGCACACTTCTTCGGGTTGGCAGTGAGCCCCGCCCGCCTCAGTGACCTAAGGACGGCCCTCAGGTGTTGCAGGTGCCGCTGCCAGTCATTACTAGAAATGATGATGTCATCTAAGTAAGCGGCTGCATAGGTGGCGTGGGGCCAGAGGACCCGGTCCATCAGCCGCTGAAACGTAGCGGGCGCCCCAAACAGCCCAAACGGAAGTGTGACGAACTGGTGTAAGCCGAACGGTGTGGAGAAGGCCGTTTTTTCCCGGGATAATGGAGTCAAGGGGATCTGCCAATATCCCTTCGTCAAATCCAGTGTAGAGTAAAAGCGAGCCGTGCCTAGTCGATCGAGCAGCTCATCAATACGAGGCATTGGGTATGCGTCGAATTTAGACACCGCATTGACTTTTCTATAGTCCACACAGAACCGGACCGAGCCGTCGGCCTTGGGAACCAAGACCACCGGGCTGCTCCAGTCACTGTGGGACTCCTCAACGATGCCCATTTCGAGCATGGCCTGAAGTTCTTCCCGAACCACCTTTTTTTTGTGTTCGGATAATCTATAAGGACGGCTACGCACTACCACCCCTGGGGGCGTCTCTATGTGGTGTTCTATGAGGTTGGTGCGACCGGGCAGGGGCGAGAACACATTTGAAAACTCGGCCTGCAACTGGGCGACCTCCGTGAGTTGGGTCGGGGAGAGGTGGTCTCCACAGGGGACCGGAGAGGTGCGAGATGCCAATGACCCTTTTTGGACCTCCAGCCCCAGCTCCGCCTTCTCCGGAACTACCGACACCAACGCCATGGGGACCTCCTCGTTCCAGAGTTTCAGCAGATTGAGGTGGTAGATCTGTAGCGCCCCCTCCCTGTCCGTTCGCCTAACCTCATAGTAGACGTCCCCGACTCGCCGTGTGACCTCAAAGGGCCCTTGCCACTTGGCGATTAATTTGGAGCTCGACGTGGGCAACAGGACGAGTACCTTATCTCCCGGAGTGAACTCTCTAAGGCGCGTGCCCTTGTTGTACAGGCGGGTTTGCCGTTCCTGGGCCTGCCGCAAATTCTCCTGAGTTAGGTGGGTGAGCGTGTGGAGTTTTGCGCGCAGATCCATAACGTACTGAATTTCGTTTTTGCTCTGTGAAGGTCCCTCCTCCCAATTTTCCCGCAGTACATCTAAGATGCCGCGCGGCTTACGCCCATACAATAATTCAAATGGGGAGAACCCCATGGAGGCTTGGGGGACCTCTCGCACTGCAAACAACAAGGGTTCGAGCCACTTATCCCAGTTACGTGCGTCCTCACTTACGAATTTTTTGATAATATTCTTGAGGGTGCGATTGAATCGTTCAACTAAACCGTCCGTCTGTGGGTGATACACGCTGGTGCAGATCGGCTTAATACCCAGTAGCCCATACAGTTCGCTCAGTGTTCGTGACATAAACGAGGTGCCTTGGTCAGTCAGAATCTCTTTCGGGATTCCAACCCGGGAGATGACGTGGAAGAGGGCCTCTACAATACTACGTGCGGAGATATTGCGGAGAGGCACCGCTTCCAGGTATCAGGTTGCATAGTCCACCAGAACCAATATAAAGCGGTACCCTCGTGTTGACCGATCTAATGGCCCGACGAGATCCATCCCAATTCTTTCAAACGGGGTCTCGGTTAATGGTAGGGGGCGCAAGGGCGCTTTTGGAATGGCCGCTGGATTTACTAATTGGCATTCGCGGCACGCCGTACACCACTTACGGACGTCGCCGCGAATCCCCGGCCAATAGACTCGGGCCATTATCCGGGCGAGTGTCTTATCCTGCCCGAGGTGTCCCGCCATGGGATTAAAGTGAGCCGCCTGGAATACCAATTCCCGGCGGCTCTTTGGAATTAACAACTGGGTGACTCGCTCCTTCGTCTGAGTGTCCTGCGTCACTCGGTATAACCTATCCTTCAAAATGGAAAAATAGGGGAAGGACGGGGTGGCGTTCGGCTGGAGCGTTTGACCATCGATTACTCTCACTTGGTCAAACGCGTGTCGCAGAGTCTCGTCTCGCGATTGTTCCAGTGGGAAATCCGCGAGGGATATCCCAATAGAAAGAGGAGGGGCCGGGGGCTCCTCACTCTGTCGCGGAGATGACGTAGACGGCTCTGCGACCGCAGCTCCAGCCAAAGCGACACCGGGACCCTCCCCTGACAACCGGCAGGACCCACTCTTTACTAGGCGTGCCATCAACCCCAGAAATCCCGGCCAATCAGTCCCCAAGATCAAAGAGTGGGTAAGGCGAGGATTAACCGCCGCCTTCACTATTGATTTTTTCCCCTCTGAAATGTATGTGGACCGACACCAACGGGTAGCTGTGAATATCCCCGTGCACACACAACACCTTCACCCCTTGTGCTCCGCCCAATGCCTCGTCTTGCACCAGGCTTTGGCGGATCGAGGTCTGATTGCAACCCGAATCCACCAACGCCTGATATGTCGCCCCTTGTACACTTACTGGTATGCGATACGCTCCGGCCTGATCGAGGACAGCCTCTGGTGCGTCGGGGATCCGCACCACCGCCCCCACCTCCATCGCTGTACACTGTTGCTGCGGGTGGCCCGGTTCCCCGCAGCGCCAGCAAACCGGCCCGGGCCTCCCCTCTGCAGCTGTGTTTTGAGGGTCACTCACCTGAGGGGGGGGAGAGACAGACACAGAAGGGAGAAACGGGAGGGCACCACGGGTGCGGCGGGCCGGCTGGGGTGGAGCCGGCCCCCGCCTCCGTGGTGGGGGAATGGGGCGAGGACGGGACATGGGAGGAGGGGGAAGAGAGAGAGAGAGAGAGAGAGAAGAGGAGAGAGAAGACGATGTCATCCGTTGTCCTGCCGCCGGGACAGCTGCCAGATGATCCTCCGCCAGTCCTACGGCCTGATCCAGCGACGCCGGGCGGTGGTACTGGACCCACTCCGCGGTTCCGGCAGGTAGGCGGACGATGAACTGTTCCAGCGCCACCTGGTCGATGATTCCCTCGGCGTCGCGATCTTCGGCCCTCAGCCACCGCCAGCAGGCGTCCCGGAGCTGCTGGCTGAACGCGAACGGGCTGCCGACTTCCTCCATCCGCAGCGCGCGGAAGCGCTGGCGCTGCTGCTCCGGCGTGCACCCCACGCGCTGGAGGACAGCCCGGTGAAGGTCGGCGTAGGCCAGCCGGCGGTCGGCGGGGAGCTGTAGTGCGGCTAACTGCGCCTCTCCCGTCAGGAGGGGGAGGAGGCACGCCGCGCGCTGCTCCATCGGCCACCCCGAGGCTTCGGCGACCTGCTCAAACAACGTGATGAAAGCCTCGGGGTCGTCCTGCGGGCCCATCTTGGTCAAGGTGAGGGGAGATGGGCCCGCGGCCGGGGCGCTGGTGGACCCTGCCGACGCGAGGAGGCGCCAGAACGCCTCTCGGTCTTCCTGTTGAGCCAGCACCAGGGCTTCGAAGCAGCGCTCCTGCTCCTTCCGGAGCGTGACGCTTGACCACGCCCCCGCTGCCACACACGTCTTTACGACGGATACTTAAATGTGTGTTAGGTATTATTGTTGCAGTCTAAGCAGTCATTGTAGCAGCTAGATGAGCGAGAACCGAAAGGGTCTGTGCCATAAACCGTTATTTCTTCATGTCCAAAATGGCGGTCGCGTTTACGAAGGTCACGTGAGTGAAAAGGGTCTATACTTGCAGCCTGTAACATGCACTTTTTGATGAACTTGCCTTCTTTGAATGGCTTTCTCGCCTTAGCAATCATCTCACTCACCACATCATTCTCTTTGCTTGCTTTCTTGAAGAAATCTTATCACCTCAGCAGACATGTTTTAAGATTGGCGACCCGGTTCTCTCTCTCTTCTTCCTGGTATTTTGCATGCTCCTCAGCATGTCTAGTTGAGTAATGACATCTGATGTTGTATTCCTTGTGCACCGCAACTTTCTCTGTGCATATAAGACAAGTTGGGATGCCCCTGTGCTCAACAAAAAAAATATTCCGTCTCCCACTTTTCCTGAAATTGTCTGTGCTCATCGCCAACCTTTCTCTTCACGGCAGGTTTTGAGAAAGACATGACTGGGGCTGGGTGACAGGATATATTTTCCTTCCACTTGGTGTCACTCCGGAATCACGTTTCAACCAAGTGACTAACATTGCTAATTCGCATTGGCTAACTTGACAACAAACATCACCGGAAGCTGTCACGAGCCTGAGCTATGGTGTGATAAAAAAAAAAAGCCCAGGGCAAGTGCGACACGCACAACGACTCGGCAAAAAAAGTGCGTTTGAGAAAAACGTGCAGGTCGCATTAACACTAAACTTTGACGTCAAGTAGGGGGCCACAAAATATCGTCCCACCAGCCTCAATTCAAGACATTTGAGCGGCTCTTCCTCAGACTCCTCAGACCCCAGGTGCAACATGCCCAGGACTGTCTGCAGTTTGTGTACCGGGCAGGTGTTGGTATGGAAGACGCCATCCTCTACCTGCTACACCGAGCCCTGTGCATTCAGTTGTCTGGGAAGTGTGCCAAGGACTGCATTGTAGGAGGCTGATAAATGATGTCTTAGTGCTCCACCTCTGTTCAGTGATGGCCGGAGGTGGGGGACTAAGACATCATTTATCAGCCTCCTACAATGCAGTCCTTGGCACACTTCCCAGGCCCTGTCCACACGGCAATGGATTCAGGTGACTCCGATACAATTGCTTATCATTTAGGCCTGGCGTCCACACGGCACCGGCATTTTGGGTGCCCAAAACGCAATCTTTTTGAGAACGGGTTCCAGAGTGGAAAGATCTGGCAACGTTGCCGTTGCGAAGTCGTCTGGATGAGTAGAACGGATTTGTTTACGATGACGTCACAACCACATGACTGTCAGTGCTTCACGCCGGGTAGAAGTGTAACGAACTCGATGCGATTTGTCAACAAATCCTATAACTTGGTTCATGAAACACGCTTACAAAATATTTTCACTGTGAATATTTATTGTGTAATGGTGCAAAGTGAGAGAGAGAGAGAAAATAGCCCTTAGGGCAGAGTCAATCCCGCCAGCAAAAATAGGGAAAAAAAGGAGCGATCTCACCTCTT
The DNA here is from genome assembly GCF_027579695.1 of Neoarius graeffei. Lineage (NCBI taxonomy): Eukaryota > Metazoa > Chordata > Actinopteri > Siluriformes > Ariidae > Neoarius > Neoarius graeffei. Next base: position 102,794,707 of record NC_083573.1, read on the forward strand.
CAGATGTTGGTTTAAGTCCTACAATACATTCCTCAAAAAGGGCGTAGAAGAACAAATTAATCCATCAATGTGTAGCATTCAATTTATTCCGGACCATTAAAGACGCCGCCTTCCGCGTAGAATCATACGTCATCCTCACGGCCATATTGGATAGGTCAAAGCGGAGAATAAAGATGCCTCATTCATGTGCTGCGTTTAACTGTACCAACAGGTTTACCGTCCAAACGAGATCACATGGGATTACCTTTCACAGGTGAGACTGGAAAAATACTTTTCATTGTATTTGGTCATTATAACGTAATTTTACAAACAGATTTTCCTGACTTTGTGGCTAATATGAAGTCTCGTGCATAATAGTTTATGCGCATGCGTCCTTACTACTTCTTCTATTGCTAGTAGCCTACGATATTAGCAGTGGAATAAAAAAAAAAAAACAAGTTTCCGATAGCTTGATTCCGGTATAGACCTGCTGCATGTTGAGGATATTTATAACCATCACATTAAAAGTTATATATGTTGTTTTGATGCCTGTTTGTTTCCCAGATATATACATGTGTCTCTTAATGGGTGAATAAAAGGCATCGAGTTAAACATTATTGTAGAAAGGGGCTTTATGAAGTTCAGTCCATTTACTTGCATTGGTTTACGGGGAAGATTTGCCACATCCAATATGGCGGACACTCTGACGTATCCCAGCAACGGGCCACCAGGCTCAATGCGGCGTCTATGTTTATATGTCTATGACGCCGGGTAGAAGAAGGGGTTTATGCGCATGCGTCGTACTTCTATTGTTCTGGTGTCTCCGATGGGACTGTCTTACAGCGCACGTAGAGGTGTGGCATGTGTATTGCATCGTTTTCAGCAAGCGTTTCGTTGCCATATGTACCTGATATTTTACTGATCCGTTGCCCATGTGGACGCGATATTTAAAAAAAAAAAATCTCGTTGCCGTTGTCGTGTGGATGTAGCTTAAGTCAGACAGAACTGAAGAAGCCTCTTGGATGAGAGGTGAAACATCTTCAAGAATCTTCAAGCAAGTCCAGTTGCTCTCTTTTACCACCCACAGTTTACTATGACCTGGATGACTGAGAATCTTCACAGACAACGTTATTAATGTTATACATCTAAATAAAATAATTTAATTAAGAAGCATCTCTCTCTCTCACACACACACACACACACACACACACACACACAGAGGTTTTCGGCTTTAAATGAATCCAGATTTAAGTTAATAAAGTGTTTACTTACAAAGAAAACCAAGTAATTATTCAGTATTTAGCTGGTAATTAACAACAACCTCATTCTGCCTAAAACCACATATCTGGAAGTCACATTGCACTGAATATAAAACAAAATTAAATTAAATATCTATAAAATGTTCTGATAAAAACATGTTAAACTTTTAATAGCGGAGTTCCCGAGCGGAGCACCATACCTAAGAAAAAACGGTCGATTTTTTGTGGTTTGTCCGTGTACGTGTACCACCAGTCATACACACCACCTAGTGGCCAGTGTTAGTAATTACCAGTCATACACACCGCCTAGTGGCCAATGTTAGTAATTACCAGTCATACACACCGCCTAGTGGCCAGTGTTAGTAACTACCAGTCATGCACATCTCCTAGTGGCCAGTGTTAGTAATTACCAATCATGCACACCGCCTAGTGGCCAGTGTTAGTAACTACCAGTCATACACATCTCCTAGTGGCCAGTGTTAGTAATTACCAATCATGCACACCGCCTAGTGGCCAGTGTTAGTAATTACCACTCATACACACCGCCCAGTGGCCAGTGTTAGTAATTACCAGTCATGCACACCACCTAGTGGCCAGTGCTAGCCAGTAAAGAAATAAAACAAAAGAGACTGGCTATGATATAAGAAAATTCTCCAACCAAGAAAGAGATGGGAGCTCCGCTTTTAGGCAGTGCCTAAATCTATATATTACAGTTTGAACATTTTAACTTACAGCGTGGGCATGCACAGACTGCACGAGCTGTGAACAATGTCACGTATTATAGCATCAGGAAGTGGCCACAGCATACCTGGAAGTTAACGGAAACACAACGGTTGCGCATATAATAATACATAGATTGAGTCACTGCCTAAAAGCGGAGCTCCCATCTGTTTCTGGGTTGTAGAATTTTCTTATATCATAGCCGGCCTCTTTTGTTTTATTTTTCTACATTATAGTTACTATACTGTTTCCTTACGTTACACAAAATGTCGGACGACAACAGTGACAAGTTACTCACTACTATACCGTCCCGGCTACTGCTCTACTGCACGAGCTGTTGGGTTTCCTGTGGTGGCAGGCACGCACACACAGGACCGAAACCATCAGAAAACAACTCGATGGGTTTCTTTATGTCTCCACGCTCTGTGCCTATGGGGCCCCACTCGCGGGGGCCAAAGGAGCTCCACTAATATGGAGATTTAAACTGTAATGACAGATAGGTACGGAAGCGTATTAGGGCCACTTGGAGAAATTTTTTTTTCTAAATTCCGAGATTAAAAGTCGGAAATTTCAAGAAAAAACTCGAAATTCCGAGATTAAAAGTCGAAATTTTCGAGAAAAAAAGTCGAAATTTTCGAGATTAAAAGTCGAAATCTTCGAGAAAAAAGTCGGAATCTTCGAGATTAAAAGTCGAAATCTTCGAGATTAAAAGTCGAAATTTTCGAGATTAAAAGTCGAAATCTTCGAGATTAAAAGTCGAAATTTTCGAGAAAAAAAGTCGAAATTATGACATACAAAGAACGCATGCTCTAACTGCTGCCATGGCAACGAATGGCCACCGGAAAGGGAAGTCGTGGAAACTAAGTGGCTGCCAACCGGCCTGGCCCTGAACATGTGAACTTAGCGACGTTGACTCTGAATGCAAGACACAAGGGATGCAGTTGAAAGGTAAGATTATCATTCTGTTCTGTTTGATGTGACATTGCATTGCGAATATGGTTAAGGGTACGCAATATCAATTAGGATCAGAAGTGACACTTACTACCATGCAGGCTGCATGCTACAACCACAAGGCGTACTGCTAGTTTAGAAACCTGGGGACATGACTCTACCCTTAGTAGCCGATCATGTCCGAGTGATAAACGTTTGTGCGTACAGTGAAACGACACACTTGGTGTCCGTATAATGACTGCAGAAACCCATTTCATCTAGCGAGTGTTGCTAATATTATGCTAACGCCACTACAGTAGGCCTGAGCCTCGTCTGTAGAGCAGAAGGGTTTCCAAGTCACCTCTAATATTTCAGTCTAGAGACATCAAACATATAATTTGCCTCGGCAGGCTAGATGAATAATTCCACTTGTACCTACCTGAAGTGTCATGAGTCCAGGAGTTAAATTCCTATTAAACGTTTTCTGGTGAGATTAGCCCACTGAATTGTTTTCGTTTTGGATTAATTGGCTATGAAAGTAGTTTAATCAAGGAAGATAACGTTAGCCTAAATTTGGGCTCAGCATGGGATGACTTTTGATGTTATCAGGGAAGCCTGTGGGGATAAGATGGAACAGGCATATCTGTCCATACAATGTGATAGTAAAATATTGTGATTTCTACAGAAAGTATCATATGTGAACATTCTGTTATGACTTTTCTCAGTTTAACGCACTGATTTTCATATTTTCCTGTATGAAGTAGTTATCACACATGAAAATTAAATACATGATGTCAGAAGCACTTTGCAAATATTATCTGGTGCTACTCAAATTCTTCAGTGTTATAATTTAATGCACTTGATCTGAGAATTAATAATGTATATATTTATTGTCGATTGATTCCAGCATCATAAACCTAATGACAGATGACCAGCTATGGGAATATCTGCCTTCCTATGGTGACCGACTGGCTGTTTTTGGATACTGCAGACAGAAGGAAAAAGAACCCAGAAGTCACAAGACAAAGGTCTTTGAGCGGCTTGAAGCAAAGATTGCAGGGAAAAAAAGCTGATCGCGTGTCTGAGAGTGAGTGTCAAACCACAGCAAGAAATGCTCAGAAGAATGAGAGAAAAATTGAATTGGGATGGTTGCATTTCAGGAAAGGGGAATTTGTGCAGGTACGAACCAAAAAAGGAGGTGGAACCAGAAAAATGAGTGTTCAGAAGGAAAGTAAAAAATCAGACTTGATTGATAAAGCTGTGCAGTTGTTTTTTCCAGGTGGAAGAAATGCAGACAGGAAGCTCGATGATTTTGACTGTGAGTTAACTGACTTTCAGCAGCATTCACTAGATGTTAGTGTCACCGCCTTGTTGACCACTTTTTTTTTTGTATTTTGTTTTTGAGTTTACTTTACACAATTTAAGTGGCATGAACTTTAAGTGGTATGCTGCAGAGAATTGTGAATACCTGTTGTGTGCTTTAAGAACAACAAAATGCCTTCTAATAATGGATTAGGCCTGCTGTTGTACTGTTGTTGTTTTGTGTGCCTGGGAAGAGTTATCAGCAGAAAATTCCAGTTATCTTTATAAATAATTTCAGATGAGATGTCATGGATTTTAGTCAGAATTACCAATGTATGACTACTTGTTTACATTTCTCATGGCAACCACTGTTTTACTCCATACAGTTGCTGTTTACAAAAAAAATTACTTTTGAAGGCTTTCTTCTGTAAAGATTTTAAGGTGGCATTACAGTTCCAATGAAATTATATAGTTTTGCATTCTTTGTATTGTGATCTTTTAAATATCTGAATAAATAATTCAGTTAAAACTTGTTCGGATTTTGCATTTTTATTCATATTTGCAAATGTTGAATGGCAGAACAAAATAACTTGACTGCTAATACATTTGATGTGAAAATAAGAAGCTACATCTTTTAACCTCCTAGGGCTTAGCGGTCACATGCGTGGACAGCACTTTATGGAAATTCGGAACAAGAATCCACATATGTGGACATACTTTTTCTCTAAAAGTACATCTTATCAAAAGATAATGCTTAGTTTTTATTCTAAATCAGGTTCTAATAAGCCCAAATAGCAAAGAGAAATAAAAAATGCAAGTAAAAAAACAGCTTGGGCCTTAGGAGGTTAAAGCAGGTATTACAAGTAAAAAAACATTTTAATTGGCAATCAGTTAAACTGCAATATTTCAAATTGTGAATAAAATGGGCAAAGGAAAAAACAAAAAGACATCTCTGAAATGGCCTGTGCCTGTTGAGGTATCCACGACCATGGCAACCTTGACATCATGTGTATGTGTATCTTGTTGTGGATGTTACGGGATGCTTGAATACAGTACTATCTCATCTTACAACAGGTGACAAGACCGTGTCCAATAAAATTAATGATTTACACCAAGATCATTGTTTATCAGCTGTCCGAGTGTGAGATACAGGTTAACTGTTTCAAACACATTTGTTAATGACAGATTATGCTCTGACATTAGGTCCACACAAATGTGAAACATCATCACATGGAAAGTCTTTGAACATACACTCTTCAAGGCAGACTTCAACTTTCTCCAGGTCCACATTCTGCAAATAGTCTCTGCCTCCGTACAGCTGAGGGACTGCATGTCATATGGAGGGACGTCCATGAGGTGAACGACAGTTGTGGACTTGATGGACTCTGTGGTCATTCCAAGTCGTTACAACCCCATCAACTTCTTCCTAGAGATCAGACATAATATTCAGTATATAAATTCTGTATTACAGTTTCAGTAACAGTATCCTGATTATTTAAGATGGAGGGGTTGAAATGGTTTCATTTGGGTGGGAGAGGGGGTGGGCACAATACAAACAAACCAGGAGCAGGGGTGTTGAAGTGGGAGGCAAAGTGGGATTCATTATCCAGGACCCAGTAGTAGGGGCCCTGGGCTAGGGATGGGACGTTTTTTTAGGCCGAGGCACTATTGTGTAATGCCATGTGTAACAAATTCTCAGATCAAGTGCATTAAATTATAACACTGAAGAATGAGTAGCACCAGATAATATTTGCAAAGTGCTTCTGACATCATGTATTTAATTTTCATGTGTGATAACACTACTTCATACAGGAAAATATGAAAATCAGTGCGTTAAACTGAGAAAAGTCATAACAGAATGTTCACATATGATACTTTCTGTAGAAATCACAATATTTTACTATCACATTGTATGGACAGATATGCCTGTTCCATCTTATCCCCACAGGCTTCCCTGATAACATCAAAAGTCATCCCATGCTGAGCCCAAATTTAGGCTAACGTTATCTTCCTTGATTAAACTACTTTCATAGCCAATTAATCCAAAACGAAAACAATTCAGTGGGCTAATCTCACCAGAAAACGTTTAATAGGAATTTAACTCCTGGACTCATGACACTTCAGGTAGGTACAAGTGGAATTATTCATCTAGCCTGCCGAGGCAAATTATATGTTTGATGTCTCTAGACTGAAATATTAGAGGTGACTTGGAAACCCTTCTGCTCTACAGACGAGGCTCAGGCCTACTGTAGTGGCGTTAGCATAATATTAGCAACACTCGCTAGATGAAATGGGTTTCTGCAGTCATTATACGGACACCAAGTGTGTCGTTTCACTGTACGCACAAACGTTTATCACTCGGACATGATCGGCTACTAAGGGTAGAGTCATGTCCCCAGGTTTCTAAACTAGCAGTACGCCTTGTGGTTGTAGCATGCAGCCTGCATGGTAGTAAGTGTCACTTCTGATCCTAATTGATATTGCGTACCCTTAACCATATTCGCAATGCAATGTCACATCAAACAGAACAGAATGATAATCTTACCTTTCAACTGCATCCCTTGTGTCTTGCATTCAGAGTCAACGTCGCTAAGTTCACATGTTCAGGGCCAGGCCGGTTGGCAGCCACTTAGTTTCCACGACTTCCCTTTCCGGTGGCCATTCGTTGCCATGGCAGCAGTTAGAGCATGCGTTCTTTGTCATAATTTCGACTTTTTTTCTCGAAAATTTCGACTTTTAATCTCGAAGATTTCGACTTTTAATCTCGAAAATTTCGACTTTTTTTCTCGAAAATTTCGACTTTTAATCTCGAAAATTTCGACTTTTTTTCTCGAAAATTTCGACTTTTAATCTCGGAATTTCGAGTTTTTTCTTGAAATTTCCGACTTTTAATCTCGGAATTTAGAAAAAAAAAATTTCTCCAAGTGGCCCTAATACGCTTCCGTAGATAGGAGTGTGGTTCAGTTAAAGGTTAAACTGGTTTCCGTGGTGAGTAAATACTGGTAGAGCTATACCCTGTCCACACTAGGGATTTTGTACCGATACAAAACTACCGTACTTTCGTACCACAACACCTGTCCACACTAGCAACTATACCGGTACTGTAGCGGTATAACTGTATCGGTACGAAACCCACAAATGTATGGGTTTCGTACCGGTACAGTATCGGTACTGTAGCGCTTCGCTGTAGTGTGGACAGATGAAGCGGCTCTATATCGATACAAATATAATGCGCATGCGCAAAGTCACACACCTCAATCGGTCTTCGCTGAATAAAATAGTGAAGAACAGAGATTCGTTTGTTTCTTTCTCAACTGCCTTGCGCATTTTATACGATTCGACTGAATAAATGACCACCAGAAATACAGACTGTACATTGACAACAAAAAGCACACACACGTTGTTTCATCCGTACGGAAGCCGAGAGAGGCCCTTCATATAATCCTTTTTTTTTTATTCACCTTGTTATCCCGAGATAACAACATAATTCAGGATCTCGAGAAAACAACACAACTAATTTGAGATCTCGAGAAAACAAAACCGTTATTTCGAGATCTCGAGAAAACAAAATTATTTCATGATCTCGAGTAAACAGCTGAGAAATGGTTCATTCAGGTGCGCCAAGAGACTTGTGATATGCTGACTTTGGGGCTATTTCTCATTCTGTATAGACGCAACTCTGGCCATTAGAATGTCTGGAATAATTAATCACCTAATAAGGCAATATTTTGATCAGGGGTTGACACAGGGAGAGATTGCATTAAGTCTTTTAATAAGGGATAATTTCAAAATTAGTCCGCGGCACCTCCGCAGAAGACTGGCCCGGCTTCGTCTCTACCGACGGAGATACAGTGATCCAGCTGAGATCATGAAATAATTGTTTTGTTTACTCGAGATCACGGAATAATTGTTTTGTTTTCTCGAGATCTCGAAATAACGGATGCCATATATTCTCGGAAGGAAGTTACTCGGTAACCATGGAAACATTTCGTGCACACTTATTTCAACTACCGTGAAAGAAAACCGCAAACATTTCTCGCTAGTGTGGACAGATGCACTAAACTGTACCGGTATACTTTGTATCGATACAGTTATACCACTTTCATACCGGTATAAGTGTGAACACAGCACTAGTTTTGGTGTGGGGATGTTCTAAAGCAGCCTGCAAAGCAGCTCATCTAGAATGACGAATCCACACGACTTGCAGTTGCTGCTCTCTAACAGCTCCAATACAGCTAGTCAGCCGTTTGGCCCAGAACACGACACATCGGGAGTTTGTCATTTTCATCTTCGGCTCTGCGTCCATCTTAGAAACTCACTGCGCTCACGACGTCGTTTGCTCTCTGACGTCATTTCCGTGGATTGAGCGGGACAGAAACCGCCCCTCCCCCACCCAGTGTTTTCCTCTGCTCTACACCAAAATCATAGCGGACATACTTTCTTATTTTCAACACAGAATGGCAAAGTTCGCCGAAAAATGAGGGAAATATATAAAGATTTCCAGGTGTTCGGTTGAAATGTTTCCCCTCGTGGGCCAAGTTGCAACAGGAGCCAAACCGTGCAGGCGATATTAAAGCTAAGCTAACGGAGCATGCGCAGGCAGCCTTTTGCCACCACTTTACCATCAGCTGCCCTGTCGCTAGTGTATTGCTGTTTTCTTTCCTTGTCCAGACCGGTTGAATTGATCAGTAGAACTGGTTTCATAAGCCATGCTCGGCATTAATTACTGTTCGCCATCACTTCATCTTCATGCATTTAACTGTGCTGTGGGGAGAGCGGGGAAAGGCCCAGCGCCATTTTTGGATCCCAAATGTTTGTCATGTCTCGTTCAAAATGCTCATTTCATGCTCATTGTCATTTACATCTCTCATCTGTGTTCACTTTGGCTAATGTCAGGAAATGCAAATGTACACACTGGCTGTGAAAAACACTCATTTATGGAGCACTTGCATGTGACGTCACATCCGCTCCAGATTGTAGACAAACGCCATCTTGGCGGTCAAGCGCCATATTTCCGCCGCCTTTCCGACGCTGACTTTCTTTTTTTTTTTTTGCCGAAATATTCAAAAATTACCGTGCCACAATGCCGGATACTTGCATGGCATATAAATGCCACAACAGGAGAGGTCAGAAAACAGGAAGAAAGTTTCATAGGCTGCCACGGGACCTTGACAGGCGCGCAAAATGGATTGCTGCTATCGGAAGTTTGTGTGGATTTATATGTAAATCCACACAAACATATGTTTTTGTTAGAATTGTGGATGTATCGTAAAGGTATTCTATGATGGCTCTCTTTTTTTTGTTTTAATGTCGTGGTCGTGAAAACGCCGTTCGGTAAGCCATAAGGGTCACAAATCTGTAGACCGTTTATTTTAGACATGTATCTAATTATCTGATCCAAACAACAAGAACAAGGCATGGGTACCGACTGGAATGAGCGATCACTGGCGCCTGTGCAGTGACCATTTCATCTCAGGTTCGTCATGTATTTATTTCAGTACATCCATGTGGTTATTTGCAACATAAGTTTATGACTTGCTCTAATAAAAAAATTCCGGGAAGTGGGAGCCTGAGAAAAGAGGGGTGGATTGGGTCTTTAGCGGTGTGGTACGGAAAAAAACAGTAAAGAACTTATAAGAATTTACCACTGTCTTAGTAGTAAATCCTTATAAATATAAGGATCAATCCTTATAAGGACTTAAATATATATGCCATGTATGATTTACTCCTGAAAGTGGCGCTTTTTGCATTATCCTCATGCAAATTTATGAAAATCTAGTGTGTATGAAGTGAACATTGTGCATGGTTTTTACAGATAATGTGTATGATGAATTACACCGTCTTTGTATGCTTCATGTAATGTTTGTAGTTTTAAATTATATTTTACAGTTTAAAATGTATATGCCTTTTATATGTAAATCCACACAAACATATATGTTTTTGTTAGAATTGTGGATGTATCGTAAAGGTATTCTATGATGGCTCTCTGTTTTTTTTTTATGTCGCGGTCGTGAAAACTCCGTCCGGAAAGCCATAAGGGTCACAAATCTGTAGACCGTTTATTTTAGACATATATCTAATTATCTGTGCATTAGAAAAATGAGCCGTGTAGTCCGTCGGTTGAAAGTGATCCATTCTGTACAAGAGTGCAGCAGTATTCAGCTGTGTTGTTGCCCGACAAGATGGCGTCTGTGTACTTTGTTTTGTTCTGGAACAAATTTACGAATTAGAAAACATAATCTCTTCAGAATTGTGCAGGTTAAAAAGTTGGTTTGATCGAAATAAATGATCATTAAATCTATGGGTACATACGGATTTTATATGTGAGTATTTTTGTGTAATATATATGCATAATTGTATATAATAAGCATAATATGCGGGCGGCACGGTGGTGTAGTGGTTAGTGCTGTCGCCTCACAGCAAGAAGGTCCGGGTTCGAGCCATGGCCGGCGAGGGCCTTTCTGTGTGGAGTTTGCATGTTCTCCCCGTGTCCGCGTGGGTTTCCTCCGGGTGCTCCGGTTTCCCCCACAGTCCAAAGACATGCAGGTTAGGTTAACTGGTGACTCTAAATTGACCGTAGGTGTGAATGTGAGTGTGAATGGTTGTCTGTGTCTATGTGTCAGCCCTGTGATGACCTGGCGACTTGTCCAGGGTGTACCCCGCCTTTCGCCCGTAGTCAGCTGGGATAGGCTCCAGCTTGCCTGTGACCCTGTAGAACAGGATAAAGCGGCTAGAGATAATGAGATGAGATTTCTTGGCCTTTCTCTCGCTCTTTCACCACTTCTTTCCTTTTCTTCCTCTGGCAAAACTCTCTCTTCCCGGGTTTCACTTCATCTTTCTCTCCTTGGTTCACTTCTTCTGACATCTTTTTAAAGTGGTGATTGTGTTGTGCTGTTTGAGTTGTTCTCGGTGGAAAAACCCGATAAATATGAAATTATCTGTAGACAAAAATAAGTTCTGTCGGTGCACTCGCGCTTCTAGTTCCTGCCAAAATCAAACAGCCAATCAGAATCGCGAGGGGCGGGGCCGGCTGGGATCCCTGTGTGTCCATTAAACATCAACTCGATGGGCTTCCATATTTTCTTCAGTATGGAGCTCCGCTCGCGTGGGCCGGAAGCTCCGCTATGAACGAACTGCTTCACTGAAACTATAAGCATAATCAAAATCATGCATGCATATTTTAATTTTTTCACACAAATATTTTAATTCTTGCTGTGCACCTGGCACCAGCCACAATTACAAAATAAACTGTATTTAACTTCTTTGTAGGTTTACCCGAACTCCTTCAAAAGATGGAAGATTTGAAGAGATCAGTAGTAACCCATTCCCCTGCTATCAGTAAGGAAAGACAGGAACCCCTTACAGAGTTCATATCAACACCGCCAGTACATGTTCGAGCACAGAACACTCTTTGCTCATCACAGTCTTTGGCAGTGACGCCCACTTCATCTCGGCCTGCGACCGAGTTTGAGAAGTGCTTTCGCAATTATTTTCAGTACCATCTCACTTCAAGTTAGATTGATTGCTGAAGAATTGATAATTATTAATATGTGCAGCACCTAGCTGCTTGGCCTCCAGTGTGGCAAGAGTGCTAACAACCGACAATTCGATTCTAAGGTCGGAAATTTCCACTCTGTGCCCCTCTTTCTCATCTCATCTCATTATCTCTAGCCGCTTTATCCTTCTACAGGGTCGCAGGCAAGCTGGAGCCTATCCCAGCTGACTACGGGCGAAAGGCAGGGTACACCCTGGACAAGTCGCCAGGTCATCACAGGGCTGACACATAGACACAGACAACCATTCACACCTACGGTCAATTTAGAGTCACCAGTTAACCTAACCTGCATGTCTTTGGACTGTGGGGGAAACCGGAGCACCCGGAGGAAACCCACGCGGACACGAGGAGAACATGCAAACTCCGCACAGAAAGGCTCTCGCCGGCCACGGGGCTTGAACCCAGGACCTTCTTGCTGTGAGGCGACAGCGCTAACCACTACAGCACCGTGCCGCCGCCCCTCTTTCTAGATCTCCCAATTATGATTGCATTACCATTATGTAAGTGAAACAAAGTTGAGTGACAATAAACACCAAGCCAATAAGAATATTATGTGAATTTGAATTCTTTTTCTTTTATATTTCCAGGTTGACCTTGGATTTGGGGTGTCTGTAAATGCTTCAGATTTACAGTATGTGAGCAGAGTAGATTTAAGGAAAACTACATATACCATATGTGAAACAGTGTTTTCCTGAACTGAGCTGGCTGATTGTAGTGTAACGGGGAAGAAGTCCAATGCCTTCAAGGATCAAACTGAAAGACCCATGTTGGATGAAAACAAAGTTTCTGTTGTCATATGTACGTATGGTTTTTTATTTACTGACAGAAATACTATAGTTAAAAACAAGATGCAACTCTGTTGAAAAGCACTGAGAAGTCATGTCGAATGTTCCTTAGAAACCAATTTCTTGAACAACATCAGATGACATGCATAATCACATTTTTCATACAAATAAAACAAGAATGGGGCCTCAGACGCTCGGGGGGCAACCATGCTGTGTTAAAGCCATCAAAAGCCTCAAGGTTGTAAGTTCAAACCCATCCAATTCGAATCCCAATCAAGCAAATAAACTAAACATGTGGTAGCCCATGGTAGCCAAGGGTTACGAACATGTACCCAGTGTTTGTGGCTTTTCAATATTGAGTTCCAAGTAATCCAGCTCGATTTTCCCTCCAGTCTAAAATGAGATGGTTGTCTATAAATGCAGATGTTTGCATGGGTTCTTGAGGGTATTGCCCACAGCTTTCCTCGCAAAAAGGCATGCACCAGCCTTCGTCATATAATTGAAATCTTGAGCGCCAAAATGTGTGAAAAAAGTATAGAACAAATCTCTATGCCCAGAAATTGCCTAGATAATTGAATTGACCAAACAAATAAATAAATAACAAACAGGAATGTATGACACTTACTTCTAAAGCTATTTGTCTTTATCTATTTTTAGACTTTGTGAAGAGACTTCATCCAGGGAGTGAAGAAAAGATGATTAAGAAAACCATTGGTGCAAAACTCAACATTTGTCAAAAACTGGAGCGAAGAAAAATACAGAACACGACTTACTTCAGAACAATTTTGCTATGTTTTAATCCAACCATTCCTTTAATTTTTGATCCTTTTTGTATAGCTGTTTTAAAACTTTTATGAAACATTTTCTATTTTCCTGTTGACTATAAATAAATATTCAGATTGCTTTTATCATTAAGTCCAGTCTGCATTTTTATTTTGTGCTATTTCAGTTAATTATTCTTCATTTACTAGGGTTTCATATTTTGGAATAAGCAACCCTCTTTAAGTTTTCTGCACAGAACTGATTTTAGCTCAAGAAAATTGTCATTCAATTATGTATAGAAATGACTGACCAAAATGGGATTGAAAGACTCTTTGAATATGAAGCTCGAGTGATCATAACCAGATAATTAACTGTGTGATATATGCATTACTGCCTAATGAGATTATACTGTAAGTATTTACTAGTACGTGTATACCGAGGTGACAAATTTTAGGGACTGATCAACAGTGCAGCTTGCATGGAAGAATGCCAAAAGAACCTGTAGCAATAGTAGCTGCAGAATTGCTGGGTCTATGGAACTGGTCTAAAGGATCTGCTCTACTGGATTTTTTTTTTCATAGAATGTGCCGATAGAACTTTTTGTTATAGAACTTGGGTACTAAAGTTCTACAGGATTTCCATAGGATTCCTATAGAAGATTTTTAGCAATGAAAGAGGGTAGAAGAGATAATAATAGACAATAAGAACAAAGCAGAATTATTCGCAAGGCCCTTTGTTAAAGTACATATTACAGGGAATTTGAGAGATGCAGAAAAAAAGAGGGAGGGAAGGGACAATAGTTAAAAACACAGAAGCACTTCAGCATAAAAAGGAATATGGAAATACAATTAATATGATGTTTTCAGTGACAATTGAATAAAGTACTGAAGATATCCGGAAAGACAACTCCAGGGAGAGACCAAATAAGCTACTTAATGTTAAAAAATCTTAGTGATAGAAGTAAGGAAATACTACTAAAAATGTATAATAAGATATGGGAAGAAGGAACATTGTCCAATCAATGGAAGGAATCCATAATTGTTCCTATTTGTAAACTGGGTAAAGAGCCAAGCATGGCATCGAGTTATAGACCGATAGCCCTAACATCGCATGCAGGAAAAATTATGGAAAGAATGATTTAAGAAAGGTTAGTTTATTATTTAGAAATCAAAGGTGTAATAAAATGTTATCAAAGTGGATTTAGGAAAGGAAGAAGCACTATAGATCTGTATCTAGAACATGAACTTAGGAAAGCTCAGGTTAATAGAGTGCAGTGGCTGTATTTTTTGGTGTTGAAAAAGCATATGATATGATGTGGAAAGAGGGGTTAATAATTAGGTTACATCAACTGGGGAGAAGAGGGAGAATGTATAAATGGGTTAAAAGTTTTTTTAACTGATATGATCTCAGTAAGAATAGGAAAATAATGTAGTAGGAATTATTTAGTAGAAAATGGAACCCCTCAAGGTAGTATAGTAAGTCCGATATTGTTTTCATATGATAAATGAAATATTTAGTAATGTAGATAGGTCTATTGGGGTCTCAGTGTATGCTAATGATGAAGTAATGTGGAAAAGGGGACGAAATATAGAGTTTATAGTGAAGAAACTACAACAAGCGATAGAGAAAGTAGAGGCATGGGCACAAGAATGGGGGTTTAGATTTGCGGTTGTAAAGACGTGGGTACTTTTTTTTTTACTAAAAAGAAAGTAGATAATCAAATTAGTCTTAAACTATATGGAGAAAACCGAGAAAGAGTAGACTGTTTCAAATATTTAGGGATTTGGTTTGACAAGAAGCTCACTTGGAAAACACATATTGAAAGAATAATAGGAAAATGTAAAAAGACAGAATATTATTAGATGTTTGAGGAGTAGAGAGTGGGGAGCAGATAGATCGGCCTTGAAAGCTATCTATAGAGGTCTAATCCGGTCAGTTCTTGATTATGGATGTATAATATATGAATCGGCATCAAAGACTTTACTTAAAAAATTGGACACGATCCAGAGTCAAGTTTTGAGACTGTGCTGTGGGGCCATAAAGATGACTCCGATACCAGCTCTACAGGTAGAAATGGGTGAAATGTCTTTGGAAAAGTGAAGAACTCAGATAGCACTAATGTACTGGGCAAATTTAAGGGGTCATAACGAAAGTCATCTGGCTGAGAGTGCATTAAAACCATGCCAGGAAAAGGAAAAAGAGCATACAGAGAGTTTTGGTTGGATGATAGAGAATAAGATCAGTGAGTTTGGAATAGCTGATAAAATGGTAAGCCCCAATGTGCCACTCTGTGTTGTCCCACCATGGATTCTAGAAGAAACAAGGGTCGATTTAAATCTGCTAAAGAAGGAGAAAGGGGGAAATATAACCAAAAATGAAGTTGGTAAAAACAAAGATTTTTTACCAACTAAATTAAAAAGATTTAATTTAGTTATATGATAAAAATGACAGTAGGCTATGTTGCATCAGGTCTATATTTTGTGAAATGATGCCGGTGTTTGTATTTGGCATTAATGTACTTTGTACTTGACAGTTGTCGCAGCCTACAGTTCTGTCATAATGAGTGATTAAATTGGATGTTTTCCAGAGAGTGTGTCTGTGTATTCTAAATACAGTGCATCATATCTACTTTGTTAAATGGTTAGTGTTGTTTGGGATGTGTTCTAAGACTTTCAACAGAGAAATGCTGACGCAATTGTCACGGTCAAGTAAACAGGAATTCTGGTTCGTAGGCCCGTGTAGTTTTTATCGGTGATTTGCCATGTTGGAGCGCCATCTACCGACGAATGTTGGCAGCTAACAAAATAGGCCTCCCTGTGATATAGTTTTATTACCACTAGAAAGCAGAGATGGGAGAGAATGTAAACACCTAAGCCGAATGATGTTCTTGAATATGCAAAGGAAATCAGGAAAAACAGCTCTCTTTGGTCAACTGAGGCAAGTCACAGACCTAGTTTACCCAGCACCCCTTAGGTATTTTAAAACAACCAAAATCGAGCATTGGCCTAAATTAATCATGAACAATAAACATCAATCTCATTAAGTATTATTTAAACAAAAAAAAATGTCGATGTAACTGTAAGACTAATATGAATGTGTGTAATGTAGTGCAGAAACTGAACTCATAAACTAGTAAATAAGAATGACGCAATCCATTCTCCATTTTTTCTTCTCATGTTACATTCAGCCATGCATTGGAGCCTAACTTTTTTTTTTAATTGAAGTATATTAAACGGGAACAATCTAACAAATCCACAAAAATCAGGATAACAGATGAAGAAAATACATGGATGTAGACAAAAATAAATTAAGCAGAATAACTAGGCCTATAAAATTAATAAAGCAAACAGGATAAATAAAAAGATAAATAAATAAAAGACAAATAAAAAATAAATAACCTCAGCAATGCAGATGTTAGATATGCATCATAGCCTACATAATATTCTGCGTGTGCGCTACCTACTGGTGCATGTAGGATTTAGAACCCAGCAGATGATTGCAGAGTTATAATCTGATTGAAGCACACGGAGCCGAGTACCAGACAGCAGATTCTTCACCTCCAGCACTGACGGGCTCATGCTGCCATTTAGAAGCTGTTTGCATTGTTGTTCGATTTACAAATAGTATACTGGTCTTTAGCTGCATATTTTTTACTTTACAAGATAGGCATCAAGTACATTTTTGGCGGGTTTTGAACATATTTTGGGCTGGAAAACATCAGCAGTATCTCCCCGCAAGTTCCATGTTAACCGACTGTTATGAATTTGCCTCTGATCAGGTGAGGAGTCAGCCTTTTCTAAAACAATGTATGACATGGGCCAAAGATTTTAACTTACTTGACATGGTCCCAGCTAAAAGTACTTATTGGGGACCAGTCCCAACCTGGCTCCTCCCCCCTGTCCAGGTGGACTTTAGGTTACACGAGGACAAACATAATGAAGAGGATGAATTTTCTATTGATTCTGCCACAGAGTATATTCAGCTTAACTGGAACTCTTGTTTGCAAATTTATACTGATGGATCCAAAGACCCAGATTCAGGAAGAGTGAGTTGTGCTTTCTATATCCCTCAGCTTAATATTAAAAATGGGTATAGACTTAGTGACAATATGGCTGTTTTTACAGCTGAGTCTATGGGCATCCTAAAAGCTTTACAGTGGGTAGTGGAGGCACAGCCCAAAAATGTGGGTTTATGCTCTGACTCCTTTTCACTCCTACATTGTCTTAAAATGTACACTTCCAATGCTCGTCCTGATTTAATTACTGATATTCTTATGCTGCTGAACAACCTACATAGGAGAGGTTGTGACGTATAATTTTTGTGGGTTCCTGCCCATATAGGTATAAAGGGGAACGAGGTAGTTGACCAACTGGCAAAAGAATATTTAAATAATGATGTGGTTACGTTGCCAGTTAGTCCAGGAAGGACTGAGTTGAGGAGCCAACTTATGGAAAAAGTGTTCCAGACATGGCAAGCTCAATGGGACAAGGATTTAAAGGGGAGACACTTGTATTCAATCCAGCCTTCAGTAAATGCACAGTGCACTCTATCAGGAGTTAGGTCTCAACAAGTGGTGCTGACCCGTCTCAGATTGGGGCATTGAGCCCTAAACTCTACATTACATCTGATTCATAAACACAGAGATGGATTATGCGAAGTGTGCAGAGTTCCTGAGACAGTTTCTCATGTTTTATTAGAGTGTGTGCAATATTGTGAGTCTAGACGTACGTTTTTTAACGACTTGTCCGGCTTGGGTGTTACTACTGTTTGTTTCCCTCCCTGTTCTGCTTCAACTGAAGGATTCTAAAGTTGCATCCAGTCGAGTTAGATTTTTAAAATCCTCTGGCCTTTACGCCAGAATCTGAGACTGATGGACTAGTAGTGGATTTAATTATCCTGTAGGTGGCGGTAATACACCGGATGGTGTCTAATCCGCCATTATATCCTGAAGAAGATGATCAGCAGTATCTGGCAACACTGAGGGTGTGTGCGTAGATTTACATAGAAGACCAGATGCCTCGTCCATAGATTTACATTATTGGTGGGACATGGCGATTCATTTCCGCCAGTTCGTTCATGTCGGTCAGTTCAGCAAAGAAATTCGTTCATTCAGTTCGTTCACTCGTTCATTTTGATGACGTCACACCAAAGCGGCACAACAATGGCTGTTGTCCGAAGTTTAGTTCATCTTGAGTGAACGAGAGGCGGCAGAGGTGCCATCCACAATAGATTTTCATACATTACAATGTGCTTGAGAAAAAGATGGAAGAAAAACATTATCCTAGCATTATCTGAAAAAGACTACATAAACAAAGCTCTGAAAGTTAATTAAATGTAGATGAGAATAAAGCTGTTTTTATATTTATTTTAGTAGAGCCATGGTCTGCCGGCTATGCAGTTGTTCTCTCAAACCCATTAAGCAAAAAAAAAAAAAAAATTGCTTATTTAACAGCAACACTCATTTCAGAGAATAAACAACTTTACAAGTCATCGTATTCAGCGAACAGTAGCCTGCGATGTCTCTCTGCTGCATTCATGATCATTCATTGTTTGGCCTGGTCATGGACATGGAAACGGTTGTTATGCACGAACATTCGATTGACGTCACGTCTAGCGAGACCTTTTCCAGCTGTTCGAGCAAGAGACCTCCTTTAAAGTAAAGCCAACTACGATAGATGCAGACTGTTTCATGCAGTTGTTCAAACCCATTAAGTAACACCCATTTTGCTCATATTCAACAGCAACGCTCATTACAAAGAACAAACCACTTTATTACAAATTGCATTAACATTAAAAAACGAACACAGTATGCCGCGATCTCCAGAGCCACGTTCTTCATTGTTTATCACAGTCATGGAAACCGTTGCTATGTGCCCAGCCCAGTATGGCAGCAGGCAGGCTGGCTGCTGGCTGTTCGTTCGTTCGCGAACTGCTGAGCTCGTTCGCTGTGAACTGAAATGTATTGCTGAGTGAGAGCTCTAAATTGTAAACTAAAGACCTGGCATGTGTCAACGCTCTGATAATAGGGCTCAGATAGCCCTTAAAGAAGTAAAGTGGCGCTGCTCTGCACAGATCAAAATGCAAGTTGGACGCCCTTCTGCTACTGAACAGATCCTGCTGATTCGCCAACGACCGAGATTCAGCGACCGCCCTGCTGCCAGCGAGCAGAGACTGCTGATTCGCGAACGACCGAGAACGAGAGGCAGCGCGAACTAGTTCTAGTCGTTCACTTCGAAGACTCGTTCAAAAAGAACGGTTCGTTCGTGAACGACACACCACTAATTTATATAGAAGACTAGATGCCTCGTCCCCGTTGCCCGTCAACGAAGTCAAACGTCCGCACATGGCGGCCATCTTACCTCAGACAGCTGGCTTACCCATTACATTGTGTTGGTAGCGATATGTACTTTTCAGATGACCGTAACTTCCTCAAATTTCAATCGATATTCAAACGGTTTGGTTTGTTATATAAAAAACAAACAAACGGAAGTATGTATTTATGATAATGATGAATAATCATTTTATGTTTAAAAAAAATACGCATAGCTTGACGAAAATATTTCAGTATACTACAGACTGTAAGACAGGATGCATGCTGAAATTCCTATGCTGTGAGAAGCCTAACACTGTATACTTATGGATAACTGCGGCCTTAGGACAAATAACCATACAATTTATTTCCAATTTTTAGTGAAAATATTTTTACATGTGATAGGGCCGTAGGGGAAGCTAAAGTTAAATAAACAGCTTTAAAAAACTTCAGAAACTTCAGAAATACTTCATCCACCTCAAAAACCGAATGCACTCACATCATAGCATAATAACAAATGTAAACTCATAGCATAATAACAAATGTAAACTCACATCATAGCATAATAACAAATGCACTGCCCGAGTAAGTAATAGTATAAAACAGTGACAGCGACTCACGGTAGTTTGTGACAAAAAAAGCATTTAATTAATCACATGTGGTTATACTTTCAAGGATAAAAAGATATCTTTACATTTACAAAAAGAACATTCAAAGCTTATTATCATGTCAAAGTCAATATATGTTCGCACAGAAGATTGAAATTTCATTTGACTAGGCTCCAATGTGCAGTTAAAATAAAACTAAACATACTGATATAAACATCTACAATTAAAACAGACAGACACATCATCTTGTCATCAAAGTCAGTACTTTGATTTCCTGTAAATCATAATGTGAGTGCTGGGCTGTGCTGTGCTTGCGTAAGTCTTCATACCCCTTGAAAATTTTTACACTGTATATTTGGCTAATGCCCTTTAAACAGTACTGCTTTGTTGTGCTTCTGTCTCATGCTGTTGTTCTGTAAGGAAAGGGTTGTCATCTTGGCAATGTGGTGGAGTCTAAGCTTAAAAAATAGGGACACAACCAGTGTTAGCAGAGTGTGGTGGTGGCTGTCAATACCATACTGCGTGTCGCAGAAAAGGTACGATTTTAGCATGTTCAAGCACTCAGAATTACAACCACATTAATAATGTTTTAAGAAATCAAGCCATTTGTATATACGTCAAAATTTCAGCGAGATAAGAGTATAAATATTTAAGCACCTCAATGGTCTTACCTCAGTTTACCTCAGTGTACCGCAAATTCTATGGAAAAGCTTGTCTGTGGTAAGGTGGCCGCCCTGTGCGGACGATCTGGAATACGCAGTGAGGATAGACTCATCTCATCTCATCTCATTATCTCTAGCCGCATTATCCTTCTACAGGGTCGCAGGCAAGCTGGAGCCCATCCCAGCTGACTATGGGCGAAAGGCGGGGTACACCCTGGACAAGTCGCCAGGTCATCACAGGGCTGACACATAGACACAGACAACCATTCACACTCACATTCACACCCACGGTCAATCCAGAGTCACCAGTCAACCCAACCTGCATGTCTTTGGACTGTGGGGGAAACCGGAGCACCCGGAGGAAACCCACGCGGACACGGGGAGAACATGCAAACTCCACACAGAAAGGCCCTCGCCGGCCCCGGGGCTCGAACCCAGGACCTTCTTGCTGTGAGGCGACAGCGCTAACCACTACACCACCGTGCCGCCCTGCAGTGAGGATAGTCTTCTATGTAAATCTATGGTGAGGAATCTAGTCTTCTATGTAAATCTATGGGTGTGTGTGTGTTCTCCCAGAGCAGGAAGTGAAAGTCTGCAGCTCCATTTAGTGCCGAGGAGAAAACGAACCTTTTCAGGACTAAAACCCGGTGAGTTTCTCCATCTAAAGCTTTAATAGTATTAAAAAATTTCAGTATTACTCTGAAAGTATTGGCTCCTGAGTGCCGCCCGGCTGGGCTGTGACTGGCCAGGAGATGGAGGATGGTAGTGACGGCACAGGATTCAACAGAGCGAGAAATTATTATTATTATTATTATTATTATTATTATCGGAATAAAAAGAGGAAAAATCTGAGCGTGAGGATTCTAGACCTGATTCAATAAGAAGGTTTGAAGGGGAACAGTATAAAATGTTTGTTAAACTGGTCATACTTCCTTCTTTTTTTGCTTGGCCCAGACTCTGTCTCCTCACTCACTGTAGCTTTAGGTACTAAAAATCGATCCATTTTGTCTCTGGCAAAGGCTAGCTGAAGTTCGCTAAATGTCCTCAATAGTAACTTATTCTGGTTTATTTTTCCTCACGTTCTGTGTGGAGTTTGCATGTTCTCCCTGTGTCCGCGTGGGTTTCCTCCGGGTGCTCCGGTTTCCCCCACAGTCCAAAGACATGCAGGTTAGGTTAACTGGTGACTCTAAATTGACCGTAGGTGTGAATGTGAGTGTGAATGGTTGTTTGCGTCTATGTGTCAGCCCTGTGATGACCTGGCGACTTGTCCAGGGTGTACCCCGCCTTTCGCCCATAGTCAGCTGGGATAGGCTCCAGCTTGCCTGCGACCCTGTAGAACAGGATAAAGCGGCTAGAGGTAATGAGATGAGATGATGTTTTCAGTGACAATTGAATAAAGCACTGAAGATATCCAGAAAGACAACTCCAGGGAGAGACCAAATAAGCTACTTAATGTTAAAAAATCTTAGTGATAGAAGTAAGGAAATACTACTAAAATTGTATAATAAGATGTGGGAAGAAGGAACATTGCCCAATCAATGGAAGGAATCCATAATTGTTCCTATTTGTAAACTGGGTAAAGAGCCGAGCTTGGCATCGAGTTATAGACCGATAGCCCTAACATCGCATGCAGGAAAAATTATGGAAATAATGATTTAAGAAAGGTTAGTTTATTATTTATAAATCAAAGGTGTAATAAAATGTTATCAAAGTGGATTTAGGAAAAGAAGAAGCACTATAGATCTGTATCTAGAACATGAACTTAGGAAAGCTCAGGTTAGTAAAGAGAGTGTAGTGGCTGTACTTTTTGATGTTGAAAAAGCATATGATATGATGTGGAAAGAGGGGTTAATAATTAGGTTACATCAACTGGGGAGAAGAGGGAGAATGTATAAATGGGTTAAAAGTTTTTTAACCCTTATATTGTGTTCGGGTCAAAATTGACCCGTTTTCAAGTTCAAGTTTGTAAAAAGTACTATTTGGATTTTTGTACTGGAATGAGGCTTCATCTAATCCTCAGACACATCTGAAAATGCAGCAAAATTGATTTTCACCATTTTAGTAAATTCTAAAGGTTTCAAAATAAAAAAGTTACATTTGTGGTGTTACGGGTCAAAAATGACCCGGCAGAGAAGACTGGCTGTTCTATGCATCACTTAAAAGCTATGGGTTGCTCTGGGGATCAATTATGGCCCACTTCACACAAACACACACACACACACACACACAGAAACACACATGCATGCAGGTGTGTGCACGTACGCACGCACACGCGTACACACACACACACACACACACACACACACACAGGCCTCCTTCACACACACATGCACAGACAGAGAGACACAGGAACACACATGCATGCAGGCGCACACACACACACTGGCCCCCTACATCACCACCCCCCACGTGAACTCAAACTTTCTCGCAGCATATTGATACCCTCTGTAGGATGGGATATTATCAGTTGAATTCTGTAGGAGCATCAGTCAACATGAGCAAGAGGTATACTGTTCATGAGGCGCTGGATCACATCTTTGGTCATGACAGCGATCCTGAAGACAGAGGGGAAAGTGAAGCTGAAGGGGATGTGTCTGAGGATGAGGATGAGGTTCAGCTTTACCCTGAACAAGACCAAACATCTGAGGAGGAGGACCCAGATGTCACAGATGCTGAAAGAGAGGTGTTCAAGTCAAGAAGAGGTGACATTTCATGGTCATCAAACCCTCTTCAAACCCAATGCAGGGCACCAAGGGAGAACATCCTCAGAATGACTCCAGGTCCTACCAGATACGCTGTGTCACACGCCCAAGACATCAAGTCAATGTTTGAACTGTTCTTTCCATGACCTCTTCAGATTATCCTACTCGAGATGACCAACATGGAAGGGAGAAGAGTGTTTGGTGATAGCTGGATGGAGTTGGACAAAACACAGCTAGATGCCTGCATGGGACTGTTGCTTCTTGAGGGGGTGTACAGATCCTGTAATGAAGCTACTGCCAACTTATGGGATAGTGAGTCAGGCCACCCTATTTTTCGTGCCACAATGTCGCTTCAAGCCTTTCATGTATTATCAAGAGTGCTCCGCTTTGACAACAGGGAGACAAGAGTTGCTCGTCGTGTGAATGACAAGCTTGCTCCCATCAGGGATGTTTGGGACAAATGGGTGGAGAATTTACCCCTTATGTACAATCCTGGGCCAGAGGTGACAGTGGATGAACGGCTAGTCCCTTTCAGAGGCCGCTGTCCCTTCAGGCAGTATATGCCAAGCAAACCTGGAAAATATGGCCTCAAAATCTGGGCAGCATGTGATGCAAAAACCGCCTATGCATGGAATATGCAAATATATACCGGAACACCACAAATGTCACCATTGTTAATCATTTTAAATTTAAAAATAAAACAAAGGGGTTTTTTTGGTAGGTGTACTCTAATATCAGTTTATAAGACATTTACAGTTTATAATTACTCATTCTATAAGAAATATAATAAGGGAATTTAAACAGTTTTTGTAATTAAAAAACGAGTGGTATATTTTAAGATACAAGGTCTGTGGAGCCAACTAAAAAAAATTCCAACAATGGTTCCATGGATATGAATACATATTAAGTTAGCAATGAGGTGAAAAACAATATTGGAAGAAAACTAGTGATTTTAAGCATTTTCAGGCTGATTTAAATCACGGGTCAAATTTGACCCGCAAACACTACAGATGTGAACAGCTTTCTAACACATTACAAGGGTTAACTGATATGATCTCAGTAAGAATAGGAAAATAATGGAGTAGGAATTATTTAGTAGAAAATGGAACCCCACAAGGTAGTATAGTAAGTCCAATATTGTTTTCATATGATAAATGAAATATTTAGTAATGTAGATAGGCCTATTGGGGTCTCACTGTATGCTGATGATGAAGTAATGTGGAAAAGGGGATGAAATATAGAGTTTATAGTGAAGAAACTACAACAAGCGATAGAGAAAGTAGAGGCATGGGCACAAGAATGGGGGTTTAGATTTGCGGTTGTAAAGACAAGGGTACTTTTTTTTTTACTAAAAAGAAAGTAGATAATCAAATTAGTCTTAAACTATATGGAGAAAACCTAGAAAGAGTAGACTGTTTCAAATATTTAGGGATTTGGTTTGACAAGAAGCTCACTTGGAAAACACGTATTGAAAGAATAGTAGGAAAATGTAAAAAGACAGTGAATATTCTTAGATGTTTGAGGAGTAGAGTGGGGAGCAAATAGATCAGCCTTGAAAGCTATCTATAGAGGTCTAATCAGGTCAGTTCTTGATTATGGATGTATAATATATGAATCGACATCAAAGACTTTACTTAAAAAATTGGACACAATCCAGAGTCAAGTTTTGAGACTGTGCTGTGGGGCCATAAAGATGACTCCGATACCAGCTCTACAGGTAGGAATGGGTGAAATGCCTTTGGAAAAGTGAAGAACTCAGATAGCACTAATGTACTGGGCAAATATAAGGGGTCATAACGAAAGTCATCTGGCTGAGAGTGCATTAAAACCATGCCAGGAAAAGGAAAAAGAGCATACAAAGAGTTTTGGTTGGACGATAGAGAATAAGATCAGTGAGTTTGGAATAGCTGATAAAATGGTAAGCCCCAATGTGCCACTCTGTGTTGTCCCACCATGGATTCTAGAAGAAACAAGGGTCGATTTAAATCTGCTAAAGAAGGAGAAAGGGGAAAATATAAGCAAAAATGAAGTTGGTAAAAACAAAGATTTTTTACCAACTAAATTAAAAAGATTTAATTTAGTTATATGATAAAAATGACAGTAGGCTATGTTGCATCAGGTCTATATTTTGTGAAATGATGCCGGTGTTTGTATTTGGCATTAATGTACTTTGTACTTGACAGTTGTCGCAGCCTACAGTTCTGTCATAATGAGTGATTAAATTGGATGTTTTCCAGAGAGTGTGTCTGTGTATTCTAAATACAGTGCATCATATCTACTTTGTTAAATGGTTAGTATTGTTTGGGATGTGTTCTAAGACTTTCAACAGAGAAATGCTGACGCAATTGTCACGGTCAAGTAAACAGGAATTCTGGTTCGTAGGCCCGTGTAGTTTTTATCGGTGATTTGCCATGTTGGAGCGCCATCTACCGACGAATGTTGGCAGCTAACAAAATAGGCCTCCCTGTGATATAGTTTTATTACCACGAGAAAGCAGAGATGGGAGAGAATGTAAACACCTAAGCCGAATGATGTTCTTGAATATGCAAAGGAAATCAGGAAAAACAGCTCTCTTTGGTCAACTGAGGCAAGTCACAGACCTAGTTTACCCAGCACCCCTTAGGTATTTTAAAACAACCAAAATCGAGCATTGGCCTAAATTAATCATGAACAATAAACATCAATCTCATTAAGTATTATTTAAACAAAAAAAATGTCGATGTAACTGTAAGACTAATATGAATGTGTGTAATGTAGTGCAGAAACTGAACTCATAAACTAGTAAATAAGAATGACGCAATCCATTCTCCATTTTTTCTTCTCATGTTACATTCAGCCATGCATTGGAGCCTAACTTTTTTTTTTAATTGAAGTATATTAAACGGGAACAATCTAACAAATCCACAAAAATCAGGATAACAGATGAAGAAAATACATGGATGTAGACAAAAATAAATTAAGCAGAATAACTAGGCCTATAAAATTAATAAAGCAAACAGGATAAATAAAAAGATAAATAAATAAAAGACAAATAAAAAATAAATAACCTCAGCAATGCAGATGTTAGATATGCATCAGGGCGGCACGGTGGTGTAGTGGTTAGCGCTGTCGCCTCACAGCAAGAAGGTCCTGGGTTCGAGCCCCGGGGCCGGCGAGGGCCTTTCTGTGTGGAGTTTGCATGTTCTCCCCGTGTCCGCGTGGGTTTCCTCCGGGTGCTCCGGTTTCCCCCACAGTCCAAAGACATGCAGGTTAGGTTAACTGGTGACTCTAAATTGACCGTAGGTGTGAGTGTGAATGGTTGTCTGTGTCTATGTGTCAGCCCTGTGATGACCTGGCGACTTGTCCAGGGTGTACCCCGCCTTTCGCCCGTAGTCAGCTGGGATAGGCTCCAGCTTGCCTGCGACCCTGTAGAAGGATAAAGCGGCTAGAGATAATGAGATGAGATGAGATATGCATCATAGCCTACATAATATTCTGCGTGTGCGCCACCTACTGGTGCATGTAGGATTTAGAACCCAGCAGATGATTGCAGAGTTATAATCTGATTGAACCACACGGAGCCGAGTACCAGACAGCAGATTCTTCACCTCCAGCACTGACGGGCTCATGCTGCCATTTAGAAGCTGTTTGCATTGTTGTTCGATTTACAAATAGTATACTGGTCTTTAGCTGCATATTTTTTACTTTACAAGATAGGCATCAAGTACATTTTTGGCGGGTTTTGAACATATTTTGGGCTGGAAAACATCAGCAGTATCTCCCCGCAAGTTCCATGTTAACCGACTGTTATGAATTTGCCTCTGATCAGGTGAGGAGTCAGCCTTTTCTAAAACAATGTATGACATGGGCCAAAGATTTTAACTTGCTTGACATGGTCCCAGCTAAAAGTACTTATTGGGGACCAGTCCCAACCTGGCTCCTCCCCCCTGTCCAGGTGGACTTTAGGTTACACGAGGACAAACATAATGAAGAGGTTGAATTTTCTAGTGATTCTGCCACAGAGTATATTCAGCTTAACTGGAACTCTTGTTTGCAGATTTATACTGATGGATCCAAAGACCCAGATTCAGGAAGAGTGACTTGTGCTTTCTATATCCCTCAGCTTAATATTAAAAATGGGTATAGACTTAGTGACAATATGGCTGTTTTTACAGCTGAGTCTATGGGTATCCTAAAAGCTTTACAGTGGGTAGTGGAGGTACAGCCCAAAAATGTGGTTTTATGCTCTGACTCCTTTTCACTCCTACATTGTCTTAAAATGTACACTTCCAATGCTCGTCCTGATTTAATTACTGATATTCTTATGCTGCTGAACAACCTACATAGGAGAGGTTGTGACGTATAATTTTTGTGGGTTCCTGCCCATATAGGTATAAAGGGGAACGAGGTAGTTGACCCACTGGCAAAAGAATATTTAAATAATGATGTGGTTACGTTGCCAGTTAGTCCAGGAAGGACTGAGTTGAGGAGCCAACTTATGGAAAAAGTGTTCCAGACATGGCAAGCTCAATGGGACAAGGATTTAAAGGGGAGACACTTGTATTCAATCCAGCCTTCAGTAAATGCACAGTGCACTCTATCAGGAGTTAGGTCTCAACAAGTGGTGCTGACCCGTCTCAGATTGGGGCATTGAGCCCTAAACTCTACATTACATCTGATTCATAAACACAGAGATGGATTATGCGAAGTGTGCAGAGTTCCTGAGACAGTTTCTCATGTTTTATTAGAGTGTGTACAATATTGTGAGTCTAGACGTACGTTTTTTAACGACTTGTCCGGCTTGGGTGTTACTACTGTTTGTTTCCCTCCCTGTTCTGCTTCAACTGAAGGATTCTAAAGTTGCATCCAGTCGAGTTAGATTTTTAAAATCCTCTGGCCTTTACGCCAGAATCTGAGACTGATGGACTAGTAGTGGATTTAATTATCCTGTAGGTGGCGGTAATACACCGGATGGTGTCTAATCCGCCATTATATCCTGAAGAAGATGATCAGCAGTATCTGGCAACACTGAGGGTGTGTGCGTAGATTTACATAGAAGACCAGATGCCTCGTCCATAGATTTACATTATTGGTGGGACATGGCGATTCATTTCCGCCAGTTCGTTCATGTCGGTCAGTTCAGCAAAGAAATTCGTTCATTCAGTTCGTTCACTCGTTCATTTTGATGACGTCACACCAAAGCGGCACAACAATGGCTGTTGTCCGAAGTTTAGTTCATCTTGAGTGAACGAGAGGCGGCAGAGGTGCCATCCACAATAGATTTTCATACATTACAATGTGCTTGAGAAAAAGATGGAAGAAAAACATTATCCTAGCATTATCTGAAAAAGACTACATAAACAAAGCTCTGAAAGTTAATTAAATGTAGATGAGAATAAAGCTGTTTTTATATTTATTTTAGTAGAGCCATGGTCTGCCGGCTATGCAGTTGTTCTCTCAAACCCATTAAGCAAAAAAAAAAATTGCTTATTTAACAGCAACACTCATTTCAGAGAATAAACAACTTTACAAGTCATCGTATTCAGCGAACAGTAGCCTGCGATGTCTCTCTGCTGCATTCATGATCATTCATTGTTTGGCCTGGTCATGGACATGGAAACGGTTGTTATGCACGAACATTCGATTGACGTCACGTCTAGCGAGACCTTTTCCAGCTGTTCGAGCAAGAGACCTCCTTTAAAGTAAAGCCAACTACGATAGATGCAGACTGTTTCATGCAGTTGTTCAAACCCATTAAGTAACACCCATTTTGCTCATATTCAACAGCAACGCTCATTACAAAGAACAAACCACTTTATTACAAATTGCATTAACATTAAAAAACGAACACAGTATGCCGCGATCTCCAGAGCCACGTTCTTCATTGTTTATCACAGTCATGGAAACCGTTGCTATGTGCCCAGCCCAGTATGGCAGCAGGCAGGCTGGCTGCTGGCTGTTCGTTCGTTCGTTCGCGAACTGCTGAGCTCGTTCGCTGTGAACTGAAATGTATTGCTGAGTGAGAGCTCTAAATTGTAAACTAAAGACCTGGCATGTGTCAACGCTCTGATAATAGGGCTCAGATAGCCCTTAAAGAAGTAAAGTGGCGCTGCTCTGCACAGATCAAAATGCAAGTTGGACGCCCTTCTGCTACTGAACAGATCCTGCTGATTCGCCAACGACCGAGATTCAGCGACCGCCCTGCTGCCAGCGAGCAGAGACTGCTGATTCGCGAACGACCGAGAACGAGAGGCAGCGCGAACTAGTTCTAGTCGTTCACTTCGAAGACTTGTTCAAAAAGAACGGTTCGTTCGTGAACGACACACCACTAATTTACATAGAAGACTAGATGCCTCGTCCCCGTTGCCCGTCAACGAAGTCAAACGTCCGCACATGGCGGCCATCTTACCTCAGACAGCTGGCTTACCCATTACATTGTGTTGGTAGCGATATGTACTTTTCAGATGACCGTAACTTCCTCAAATTTCAATCGATATTCAAACGGTTTGGTTTGTTATATAAAAAACAAACAAACGGAAGTATGTATTTATGATAATGATGAATAATCATTTTATGTTTAAAAAAAATACGCATAGCTTGGCGAAAATATTTCAGTATACTACAGACTGTAAGACAGGATGCATGCTGAAATTCCTATGCTGTGAGAAGCCTAACACTGCATACTTATGGATAACTGCGGCCTTAGGACAAATAACCATACAATTTATTTCCAATTTTTAGTGAAAATATTTTTACATGTGATAGGGCCGTAGGGGAAGCTAAAGTTAAATAAACAGCTTTAAAAAACTTCAGAAACTTCAGAAATACTTCATCCACCTCAAAAACCGAATGCACTCACATCATAGCATAATAACAAATGTAAACTCATAGCATAATAACAAATGTAAACTCACATCATAGCATAATAACAAATGCACTGCCCGAGTAAGTAATAGTATAAAACAGTGACAGCGACTCACGGTAGTTTGTGACAAAAAAAGCATTTAATTAATCACATGTGGTTATACTTTCAAGGATAAAAAGATATCTTTACATTTACAAAAAGAACATTCAAAGCTTATTATCATGTCAAAGTCAATATATGTTCGCACAGAAGATTGAAATTTCATTTGACTAGGCTCCAATGTGCAGTTAAAATAAAACTAAACATACTGATATAAACATCTACAATTAAAACAGACACACACATCATCTTGTCATCAAAGTCAGTACTTTGATTTCCTGTAAATCATAATGTGAGTGCTGGGCTGTGCTGTGCTTGCGTAAGTCTTCATACCCCTTGAAAATTTTTACACAGTATATTTGGCTAATGCCCTTTAAACAGTACTGCTTTGTTGTGCTTCTGTCTCATGCTGTTGTTCTGTAAGGAAAGGGTTGTCATCTTGGCAATGTGGTGGAGTCTAAGCTTAAAAAATAGGGACACAACCAGTGTTAGCAGAGTGTGGTGGTGGCTGTCAATACCATACTGCGTGTCGCAGAAAAGGTACGATTTTAGCATGTTCAAGCACTCAGAATTACAACCACATTAATAATGTTTTAAGAAATCAAGCCATTTGTATATACGTCAAAATTTCAGCGAGATAAGAGTATAAATATTTAAGCACCTCAATGGTCTTACCTCAGTTTACCTCAGTGTACCGCAAATTCTATGGAAAAGCTTGTCTGTGGTAAGGTGGCCGCCCTGTGCGGACGATCTGGAATACGCAGTGAGGATAGTCTCATCTCATCTCATCTCATCTCATTATCTCTAGCCGCATTATCCTTCTACAGGGTCGCAGGCAAGCTGGAGCCCATCCCAGCTGACTATGGGCGAAAGGCGGGGTACACCCTGGACAAGTCGCCAGGTCATCACAGGGCTGATACATAGACACAGACAACCATTCACACTCACATTCACACCCACGGTCAATCCAGAGCCACCAGTCAACCCAACCTGCATGTCTTTGGACTGTGGGGGAAACCGGAGCACCCGGAGGAAACCCACGCGGACACGGGGAGAACATGCAAACTCCACACAGAAAGGCCCTCGCCGGCCCCGGGGCTCGAACCCAGGACCTTCTTGCTGTGAGGCGACAGCGCTAACCACTACACCACCGTGCCGCCCTGCAGTGAGGATAGTCTTCTATGTAAATCTATGGTGAGGAATCTAGTCTTCTATGTAAATCTATGGGTGTGTGTGTGTTCTCCCAGAGCAGGAAGTGAAAGTCTGCAGCTCCATTTAGTGCCGAGGAGAAAACGAACCTTTTCAGGACTAAAACCCGGTGAGTTTCTCCATCTAAAGCTTTAATAGTATTAAAAAATTTCAGTATTACTCTGAAAGTATTGGCTCCTGAGTGCCGCCCGGCTGGGCTGTGACTGGCCAGGAGATGGAGGATGGTAGTGACGGCACAGGATTCAACAGAGCGAGAAATTATTATTATTATTATTATTATTATTATTATCGGAATAAAAAGAGGAAAAATCTGAGCGTGAGGATTCTAGACCTGATTCAATAAGAAGGTTTGAAGGGGAACAGTATAAAATGTTTGTTAAACTGGTCATACTTCCTTCTTTTTTTGCTTGGCCCAGACTCTGTCTCCTCACTCACTGTAGCTTTAGGTACTAAAAATCGATCCATTTTGTCTCTGGCAAAGGCTAGCTGAAGTTCGCTAAATGTCCTCAATAGTAACTTATTCTGGTTTATTTTTCCTCACGTTCTGTGTGGAGTTTGCATGTTCTCCCTGTGTCCGCGTGGGTTTCCTCCGGGTGCTCCGGTTTCCCCCACAGTCCAAAGACATGCAGGTTAGGTTAACTGGTGACTCTAAATTGACCGTAGGTGTGAATGTGAGTGTGAATGGTTGTTTGCGTCTATGTGTCAGCCCTGTGATGACCTGGCGACTTGTCCAGGGTGTACCCCGCCTTTCGCCCATAGTCAGCTGGGATAGGCTCCAGCTTGCCTGTGACCCTGTAGAACAGGATAAAGCGGCTAGAGGTAATGAGATGAGATGATGTTTTCAGTGACAATTGAATAAAGCACTGAAGATATCCAGAAAGACAACTCCAGGGAGAGACCAAATAAGCTACTTAATGTTAAAAAATCTTAGTGATAGAAGTAAGGAAATACTACTAAAATTGTATAATAAGATGTGGGAAGAAGGAACATTGCCCAATCAATGGAAGGAATCCATAATTGTTCCTATTTGTAAACTGGGTAAAGAGCCGAGCTTGGCATCGAGTTATAGACCGATAGCCCTAACATCGCATGCAGGAAAAATTATGGAAATAATGATTTAAGAAAGGTTAGTTTATTATTTATAAATCAAAGGTGTAATAAAATGTTATCAAAGTGGATTTAGGAAAAGAAGAAGCACTATAGATCTGTATCTAGAACATGAACTTAGGAAAGCTCAGGTTAGTAAAGAGAGTGTAGTGGCTGTACTTTTTGATGTTGAAAAAGCATATGATATGATGTGGAAAGAGGGGTTAATAATTAGGTTACATCAACTGGGGAGAAGAGGGAGAATGTATAAATGGGTTAAAAGTTTTTTAACCCTTATATTGTGTTCGGGTCAAAATTGACCCGTTTTCAAGTTCAAGTTTGTAAAAAGTACTATTTGGATTTTTGTACTGGAATGAGGCTTCATCTAATCCTCAGACACATCTGAAAATGCAGCAAAATTGATTTTCACCATTTTAGTAAATTCTAAAGGTTTCAAAATAAAAAAGTTACATTTGTGGTGTTACGGGTCAAAAATGACCCGGCAGAGAAGACTGGCTGTTCTATGCATCACTTAAAAGCTATGGTTTGCTCTGGGGATCAATTATGGCCCACTTCACACAAACACACACACACACACACACACACACACAGAAACACACATGCATGCAGGTGTGTGCACGTACGCACGCACACGCGTACACACACACACACACACACACACACACACACACACACACACACACACACACAGGCCTCCTTCATACACACATGCACAGACAGAGAGACACAGGAACACACATGCATGCAGGCGCACACACACACACTGGCCCCCTACATCACCACCCCCCACGTGAACTCAAACTTTCTCGCAGCATATTGATACCCTCTGTAGGATGGGATATTATCAGTTGAATTCTGTAGGAGCATCAGTCAACATGAGCAAGAGGTATACTGTTCATGAGGCGCTGGATCACATCTTTGGTCATGACAGCGATCCTGAAGACAGAGGGGAAAGTGAAGCTGAAGGGGATGTGTCTGAGGATGAGGATGAGGTTCAGCTTTACCCTGAACAAGACCAAACATCTGAGGAGGAGGACCCAGATGTCACAGATGCTGAAAGAGAGGTGTTCAAGTCAAGAAGAGGTGACATTTCATGGTCATCAAACCCTCTTCAAACCCAATGCAGGGCACCAAGGGAGAACATCCTCAGAATGACTCCAGGTCCTACCAGATACGCTGTGTCACACGCCCAAGACATCAAGTCAATGTTTGAACTGTTCTTTCCATGACCTCTTCAGATTATCCTACTCGAGATGACCAACATGGAAGGGAGAAGAGTGTTTGGTGATAGCTGGATGGAGTTGGACAAAACACAGCTAGATGCCTGCATGGGACTGTTGCTTCTTGAGGGGGTGTACAGATCCTGTAATGAAGCTACTGCCAACTTATGGGATAGTGAGTCAGGCCACCCTATTTTTCGTGCCACAATGTCGCTTCAAGCCTTTCATGTATTATCAAGAGTGCTCCGCTTTGACAACAGGGAGACAAGAGTTGCTCGTCGTGTGAATGACAAGCTTGCTCCCATCAGGGATGTTTGGGACAAATGGGTGGAGAATTTACCCCTTATGTACAATCCTGGGCCAGAGGTGACAGTGGATGAACGGCTAGTCCCTTTCAGAGGCCGCTGTCCCTTCAGGCAGTATATGCCAAGCAAACCTGGAAAATATGGCCTCAAAATCTGGGCAGCATGTGATGCAAAAACCGCCTATGCATGGAATATGCAAATATATACCGGAACACCACAAATGTCACCATTGTTAATCATTTTAAATTTAAAAATAAAACAAAGGGGTTTTTTTGGTAGGTGTACTCTAATATCAGTTTATAAGACATTTACAGTTTATAATTACTCATTCTATAAGAAATATAATAAGGGAATTTAAACAGTTTTTGTAATTAAAAAACGAGTGGTATATTTTAAGATACAAGGTCTGTGGAGCCAACTAAAAAAAATTCCAACAATGGTTCCATGGATATGAATACATATTAAGTTAGCAATGAGGTGAAAAACAATATTGGAAGAAAACTAGTGATTTTAAGCATTTTCAGGCTGATTTAAATCACGGGTCAAATTTGACCCGCAAACACTACAGATGTGAACAGCTTTCTAACACATTACAAGGGTTAACTGATATGATCTCAGTAAGAATAGGAAAATAATGGAGTAGGAATTATTTAGTAGAAAATGGAACCCCACAAGGTAGTATAGTAAGTCCAATATTGTTTTCATATGATAAATGAAATATTTAGTAATGTAGATAGGCCTATTGGGGTCTCACTGTATGCTGATGATGAAGTAATGTGGAAAAGGGGATGAAATATAGAGTTTATAGTGAAGAAACTACAACAAGCGATAGAGAAAGTAGAGGCATGGGCACAAGAATGGGGGTTTAGATTTGCGGTTGTAAAGACAAGGGTACTTTTTTTTTTACTAAAAAGAAAGTAGATAATCAAATTAGTCTTAAACTATATGGAGAAAACCTAGAAAGAGTAGACTGTTTCAAATATTTAGGGATTTGGTTTGACAAGAAGCTCACTTGGAAAACACGTATTGAAAGAATAGTAGGAAAATGTAAAAAGACAGTGAATATTCTTAGATGTTTGAGGAGTAGAATGGGGAGCAAATAGATCAGCCTTGAAAGCTATCTATAGAGGTCTAATCAGGTCAGTTCTTGATTATGGATGTATAATATATGAATCGACATCAAAGACTTTACTTAAAAAATTGGACACAATCCAGAGTCAAGTTTTGAGACTGTGCTGTGGGGCCATAAAGATGACTCCGATACCAGCTCTACAGGTAGGAATGGGTGAAATGCCTTTGGAAAAGTGAAGAACTCAGATAGCACTAATGTACTGGGCAAATATAAGGGGTCATAACGAAAGTCATCTGGCTGAGAGTGCATTAAAACCATGCCAGGAAAAGGAAAAAGAGCATACAAAGAGTTTTGGTTGGACGATAGAGAATAAGATCAGTGAGTTTGGAATAGCTGATAAAATGGTAAGCCCCAATGTGCCACTCTGTGTTGTCCCACCATGGATTCTAGAAGAAACAAGGGTCGATTTAAATCTGCTAAAGAAGGAGAAAGGGGAAAATATAAGCAAAAATGAAGTTGGTAAAAACAAAGATTTTTTACCAACTAAATTAAAAAGATTTAATTTAGTTATATGATAAAAATGACAGTAGGCTATGTTGCATCAGGTCTATATTTTGTGAAATGATGCCGGTGTTTGTATTTGGCAATAATGTACTTTGTACTTGACAGTTGTCGCAGCCTACAGTTCTGTCATAATGAGTGATTAAATTGGATGTTTTCCAGAGAGTGTGTCTGTGTATTCTAAATACAGTGCATCATATCTACTTTGTTAAATGGTTAGTGTTGTTTGGGATGTGTTCTAAGACTTTCAACAGAGAAATGCTGACGCAATTGTCACGGTCAAGTAAACAGGAATTCTGGTTCGTAGGCCCGTGTAGTTTTTATCGGTGATTTGCCATGTTGGAGCGCCATCTACCGACGAATGTTGGCAGCTAACAAAATAGGCCTCCCTGTGATATAGTTTTATTACCACTAGAAAGCAGAGATGGGAGAGAATGTAAACACCTAAGCCGAATGATGTTCTTGAATATGCGAAGGAAATCAGGAAAAACAGCTCTCTTTGGTCAACTGAGGCAAGTCACAGACCTAGTTTACCCAGCACCCCTTAGGTATTTTAAAACAACCAAAATCGAGCATTGGCCGAAATTAATCATGAACAATAAACATCTCTCATTAAGTATTATTTAAACAAAAAAAATGTCGATGTAACTGTAAGACTAATATGAATGTGTGTAATGTAGTGCAGAAACTGAACTCATAAACTAGTAAATAAGAATGACGCAATCCATTCTCCATTTTCTCTTCTCATGTTACATTCAGCCATGCATTGGAGCCTAACTTTTTTTTTTAATTGAAGTATATTAAACAGGAACAATCTAACAAATCCACAAAAATCAGGATAACAGATGAAGAAAATACATGGATGTAGACAAAAATAAATTAAGCAGAATAACTAGGCCTATAAAATTAATAAAGCAAACAGGATAAATAAAAAGATAAATAAATAAAAGACAAATAAAAAATAAATAACCTCAGCAATGTAGATGTTAGATATGCATCATAGCCTACATAATATTCTGCGTGTGCGCCACCTACTGGTGCATGTAGGATTTAGAACCCAGCAGATGATTGCAGAGTTATAATCTGATTGAAGCACACGGAGCCGAGTACCAGACAGCAGATTCTTCACCTCCAGCACTGACGGGCTCATGCTGCCATTTAGAAGCTGTTTGCATTGTTGTTCGATTTACAAATAGTATACTGGTCTTTAGCTGCATATTTTTTACTTTACAAGATAGGCATCAAGTACATTTTTGGCGGGTTTTGAACATATTTTGGGCTGGAAAACATCAGCAGTATCTCCCCGCAAGTTCCATGTTAACCGACTGTTATGAATTTGCCTCTGATCAGGTGAGGAGTCAGCCTTTTCTAAAACAATGTATGACATGGGCCAAAGATTTTAACTTGCTTGACATGGTCCCAGCTAAAAGTACTTATTGGGGACCAGTCCCAACCTGGCTCCTCCCCCCTGTCCAGGTGGACTTTAGGTTACACGAGGACAAACATAATGAAGAGGTTGAATTTTCTAGTGATTCTGCCACAGAGTATATTCAGCTTAACTGGAACTCTTGTTTGCAGATTTATACTGATGGATCCAAAGACCCAGATTCAGGAAGAGTGAGTTGTGCTTTCTATATCCCTCAGCTTAATATTAAAAATGGGTATAGACTTAGTGGCAATATGGCTGTTTTTACAGCTGAGTCTATGGGTATCCTAAAAGCTTTACAGTGGGTAGTGGAGGCACAACCCAAAAATGTGGTTTTATGCTCTGACTCCTTTTCACTCCTACATTGTCTTAAAATGTACACTTCCAATGCTCGTCCTGATTTAATTACTGATATTCTTATGCTGCTGAACAACCTACATAGGAGAGGTTGTGACGTATAATTTTTGTGGGTTCCATATAGGTATAAAGGGGAACGAGGTAGTTGACCAACTGGCAAAAGAATATTTAAATAATGATGTGGTTACGTTGCCAGTTAGTCCAGGAAGGACTGAGTTGAGGAGCCAACTTATGGAAAAAGTGTTCCAGACATGGCAAGCTCAATGGGACAAGGATTTAAAGGGGAGACACTTGTATTCAATCCAGCCTTCAGTAAATGCACAGTGCACTCTATCAGGAGTTAGGTCTCAACAAGTGGTGCTGACCCGTCTCAGATTGGGGCATTGAGCCCTAAACTCTACATTACATCTGATTCATAAACACAGAGACGGATTATGCGAAGTGTGCAGAGTTCCTGAGACAGTTTCTCATGTTTTATTAGAGTGTGTGCAATATTGTGAGTCTAGACGTACGTTTTTTAACGACTTGTCCGGCTTGGGTGTTACTACTGTTTGTTTCCCTCCCTGTTCTGCTTCAACTGAAGGATTCTAAAGTTGCATCCAGTCGAGTTAGATTTTTAAAATCCTCTGGAGCCTTTACGCCAGAATCTGAGACTGATGGACTAGTAGTGGATTTAATTATCCTGTAGGTGGCGGTAATACACCGGATGGTGCCTAATCCGCCATTATATCCTGAAGAAGATGATCAGCAGTATCTGGCAACACTGAGGGTGTGTGCGTAGATTTACATAGAAGACCAGATGCCTCGTCCATAGATTTACATAGAAGACTAGATGCCTCGTCCCCGTTGCCCGTCAACGAAGTCAAACGTCTGCACATGGCGGCCATCTTACCTCAGACAGCTGGCTTACCCATTACATTGTGTTGGTAGCGATATGTACTTTTCAGATGACCGTAACTTCCTCAAATTTCAATCGATATTCAAACGGTTTGGTTTGTTATATAGAAAACAAACAAACGGAAGTATGTATTTATGATAATGATGAATAATCATTTTATGTTTTAAAGAAATACGCATAGCTTGGCGAAAATATTTCAGTATACTACAGACTGTAAGACAGGATGCATGCTGAAATTCCTATGCTGTGAGAAGCCTAACACTGCATACTTATGGATAACTGCGGCCTTAGGACAAATAACCATACAATTTATTTCCAATTTTTAGTGAAAATATTTTTACATGTGATAGGGCCGTAGGGGAAACTAAAGTTAAATAAACAGCTTTAAAAAACTTCAGAAACTTCAGAAATACTTCATCCACCTCAAAAACCGAATGCACTCACATCATAGCATAATAACAAATGTAAACTCATAGCATAATAACAAATGTAAACTCACATCATAGCATAATAACAAATGCACTGCCCGAGTAAGTAATAGTATAAAACAGTGACAGCGACTCACGGTAGTTTGTGACAAAAAAAGCATTTAATTAATCACATGTGGTTATACTTCCAAGGATAAAAAGATATCTTTACATTTACAAAAAGAACATTCAAAGCTGATTATCATGTCAAAGTCAATATATGTTCGCACAGAAGATTGAAATTTCATTTGACTAGGCTCCAATGTGCAGTTAAAATAAAACTAAACATACTGATATAAACATCTACAATTAAAACACACACACACATCATCTTGTCATCAAAGTCAGTACTTTGATTTCCTGTAAATCATAATGTGAGTGCTGGACTGTGCTGTGCTTGCGTAAGTCTTCATACCCCTTGAAAATTTTTACACTGTATATTTGGCTAATGCCCTTTAAACAGTACTGCTTTGTTGTGCTTCTGTCTCATGCTGTTGTTCTGTAAGGAAAGGGTTGTCATCTTGGCAATGTGGTGTAGTCTAATGGCCCTTTTCCACTACCCTTTTTCAGCTCGCTTCAGCTCACTTCAGCCCGACACGGCTCGCGTTTCGACTACCTTAGAGCAGCACGACTCAGCTCGCTTCATCCCTGCTTAGCACCCAAAACTCGCACGGTTTTGGAGTGGGGCTGAAGCGAGCCAAACCGAGCCGAGTGGGGCTAGGGGCGTGAGGAGACACTCCCCTGTGCACTGATTGGTGAGGAGGAGTGTCCTCACATGCCCACACACGCCCCTCGAGCACGCTGGGATCTGTAAACACCGTAAACCCGGAAGAAGAATAATTACGAATTACGAGAATTTCTGAAGCCTTATGCGCCTCGCCTCATCTATACGCTCTTGCCAGTATCTGTTGGCGTTGTCGGTGACAACAAGCCACAGCACCAAGACCAGCAACACTAACGACTCCATATTTATTGTTTACTATCCGGGTCTTCTTCTTCTTCTTTATGTTTATTGGCGGTTGGCATCCAACATTTTGGACATTTAGCTGTGGGATGTAAAAAGCACAGCTTACCTTCCCTGAATCTGGGTCTTTGGATCCGTCTGTGTATATTTGCAGACATGAGTTCCAGTTAAGCCGAATATACTCTGCTGCGGCCTCACTACAAAATTCCACCTCATCATTGTGTTTATATTCCTGCAACCTAAAATCAACTAGAAATGAGGGAAGCAGCCAAACCGGGATTGAGCCCCAATAAGAGCTCTTCACTGGGACCATTTCAAGTACAACCCCGATTCCAAAAAAGTTGGGACAAAGTACAAATTGTAAATAAAAACGGAATGCAATAATTTACAAATCTCAAAAACTGATATTGTATTCACAGTAGAACATAGACAACATATCAAATGTCGAAAGTGAGACATTTTGAAATTTCATGCCAAATATTGGCTCATTTGAAATTTCATGACAGCAACACATCTCAAAAAAGTTGGGACAGGGGCAATAAGAGGCTGGAAAAGTTAAAGATACAAAAAAGGAACAGCTGGAGGACCAAATTGCAACTCATTAGGTCAATTGGCAATAGGTCATTAACATGACTGGGTATAAAAAGAGCATCTTGGAGTGGCAGCGGCTCTCAGAAGTAAAGATGGGAAGAGGATCACCAATCCCCCTAATTCTGTGCCGACAAATAGTGGAGCAATATCAGAAAGGAGTTCGACAGTGTAAAATTGCAAAGAGTTTGAACATATCGTCATCTACAGTGCATAATATCATCAAAAGATTCAGAGAATCTGGAAGAATCTCTGTGCGTAAGGGTCAAGGCCGGAAAACCATACTGGGTGCCCGTGATCTTCGGGCCCTTAGACGGCACTGCATCACATACAGGCATGCTTCTGTATTGGAAATCACAAAATGGGCTCAGGAATATTTCCAGAGAACATTATCTGTGAACACAATTCACCGTGCCATCCGCCGTTGCCAGCTAAAACTCTATAGTTCAAAGAAGAAGCCGTATCTAAACATGATCCAGAAGCGCAGACGTCTTCTCTGGGCCAAGGCTCATTTAAAATGGACTGTGGCAAAGTGGAAAACTGTTCTGTGGTCAGACGAATCAAAATTTGAAGTTCTTTATGGAAATCAGGGACGCCGTGTCATTCGGACTAAAGAGGAGAAGGACAACCCAAGTTGTTATCAGCGCTCAGTTCAGAAGCCTGCATCTCTGATGGTATGGGGTTGCATTAGTGCGTGTGGCATGGGCAGCTTACACATCTGGAAAGACACCATCAATGCTGAAAGGTATATCCAGGTTCTAGAGCAACATATGCTCCCATCCAGACGACGTCTCTTTCAGGGAAGACCTTGCATTTTCCAACATGACAATGCCAAACCACATACTGCATCAATTACAGCATCATGGCTGCGTAGAAGAAGGGTCCGGGTACTGAACTGGCCAGCCTGCAGTCCAGATCTTTCACCCATAGAAAACATTTGGCGCATCATAAAACAGAAGATACGACAAAAAAGACCTAAGACAGTTGAGCAACTAGAATCCTACATTAGACAAGGATGGGTTAACATTCCTATCCCTAAACTTGAGCAACTTGTCTCCTCAGTCCCCAGACGTTTACAGACTGTTGTAAAGAGAAAAGGGGATGTCTCACAGTGGGAAACATGGCCTTGTCCCAACTTTTTTGAGATGTGTTGTTGTCATGAAATTTTAAATCACCTAATTTTTCTCTTTAAATGATACATTTTCTCAGTTTAAACATTTGATATGTCATCTATGTTCTATTCTGAATAAAATATGGAATTTTGAAACTTCCACATCATTGCATTCCGTTTTTATTTACAATTTGTACTTTGTCCCAACTTTTTTGGAATCGGGGTTGTAGATTACAGTCTTTGGCCCATTGCACACACTGCTTGATAAAAGGCTGGTTCCTTACCTGCTCAGTAGCAAATTCATAACAATCCGTAGAAATCGAGCTTGCAGGGCAGATGCTAGATTTCTCCCTGAGTCTATTCCAGTAATGAACTGAAAGCTGGATTCTTCTTATTTTTAATGGCTTCTCTCCTGTTTCAATAAGAAGAGCAGAAGTGGATGTGGAGGCAAATGCACCGCAACATATTCTAAGGGCCTTGGACTGAATGACATCTAACTTTCTCAAAGCAGATTTTGCAGCTGCTCCATAAGCCTGACACCCATAATCAAAAATTGACCTAATCATAGCCTGATAAATAGTCAAAAGGGTGCTCTTTTCTGCACCCCAAGAGAATCCTGTCAAACACCGCATGACATTTAAAACCTTGCTGGTTTTAGCTACTACTTCTGAGATATGAGTGTTCCAGTTGAGTCTGCTATCAAACCACATTCCCAGATATTTAAAACAGTCTACCCTTTCTATGGGAGTGTCATAAAGTGTTAAGGTACCATCCCATTTTTTCCTTGCACGACTAAAAACAACATATTTTGACTTGGATACAGAAATTTTGAAACCCCATTTCCCAGCCCATTTCCTCTACAGATTTTAGTTCTCCTTGCATTCTATTAGTAATAAAAGATAGATTTCTTCCTCTGACCCACAGAATGCCATCATCTGCATATAATGTTCTTCCAGTCCCATGGTTTGAATCAGCAAACATATCATTAATCATGACGTTAAATAGTACCGGGCTGATCACACTGCCCTGGGGGGTGCCATTATCGACCAAGGCTGCATTTGAGGTAGTTGCACCTACTCTTACCTGGATTGTACGATCTTCTAGAAAGGTCTTGATCCACTTGAACATTCTCCCACTAACACCATAACTTGATAGCTTTAAAAGAAGGCCCTCTCTCCATAACATGTCATATGCCTTTTCAATATCTAGGAAGACAGCAATAAGAATTTCTTTATTAGCAAAAGCTTTCCTGAC
Source organism: Neoarius graeffei (assembly GCF_027579695.1). Lineage (NCBI taxonomy): Eukaryota > Metazoa > Chordata > Actinopteri > Siluriformes > Ariidae > Neoarius > Neoarius graeffei. The sequence continues at coordinate 102,837,763 of NC_083573.1, forward strand.
TTCCATGTCCAGAGCAACCACATTATCAATAGTACTCCTACCCTTCCTGAATCCACTTTGGTGATCTACCAGTGCCCCCTTAACTTCAAGGAAGTGGACCAATCTGTCAGTCACCATTCTCTCCATTATCTTACACAGAACAGAGGTAAGGGCTATGGGCCTGTACGAGGATGGAGAACTAGGGTCCTTACCAGGCTTTAAAATGGGGATGACAACAGCATACTTCCACGACTTTGGTAGCTTACCTTGCCTCCAAATTTCATTCATGAGGCTAAGTAGTTCATCTAGCACAAAGTCAGAGACATGGTTAAACACTTCATTGTAGATGTTGTCCATTCCAGGGGCTGTATTCCTACCTCGAGCTATAGCTCTCTTTAGCTCTTCTAAGGAGAAGTAAACATTCACTTCACTACACAGTGACTCTTGGGGAATTGCAAACTCACCTACAGTCTGATCCCTTATTTCCCTACTCTCCTTTTCAAGGTTATCAGAACTGTGCACCCTTCTGAAGTGTTCCACTAACACATTCGCCTTTTCAGCAGAGGTCACAGCTAAGTCCGCTCCATCAGACAGAGCAGGGGGGCTGGGTTTTTTCCCAACCCCATTCATTTTCCTTATAGTGGACCACAGCAAAGACACAGGAGTATCCCCTGACAGACTGGAGCAAAACTCCCCCCAGCTGTTTTTCTTTGCAGTTTTAATAACTTTTCTTACCAGAGCCCTATAATATTTATACTGTATTAAGTTTTCAGGTGTTGGAAATCTCCGTAGCACTCTGAAGGCTTTATTTCTTTTCTTAATAGCCTCATCACACTCCTTGTTCCACCAAGGAACCATTTTCTTCTGCAGTCCCTTACCTTTTTTGGGGATAGCGGCTGTTGCTGCTGCAGAGATAGCCCCTGTAAAAGCGTTGCTCCTCTCATCTACTGTTCCATCCCTAAGGTCAGATAGAAAGTCATCGCACAAAGTTTCAAACTTCTCCCAATCTGCCTTCGTGAAATTAAATCTTCCTCCTACCCTATTTACTTCAGCCCTTAGCCTCAAGCCAAAGGTCCCCTTAGTTGGGAAATGATCACTGCCCATACTGTTTAAACCAAGTACTTCCCACTCACTTTTACCTCCTAATTCACCCGTAACTATCATAAGATCCAAGCAGGACATAGTTAATTGAACTACGGGCATTCCATTGCAAGACGTTTAGGGGCATCTACCCCTCTCCTGCTGCAGCTACTTCACTACTCTGCGACATTGTGCGGTTTTCGCCACTTTTAAGAAACTGGAAAAGAGATTCGGGAGTGACGCTCATTTTCAGATATCTCCCCGCTGCGATTGAGACAAGTTTAATCACGTCTGATCTATTCTTTGGACCTAAAAACTTAGACCCTGAAACCACATCAGCAATAAATGCCAGGAAGTCAATCTTTTTAACCATAACGCTGTCATCAGGCGGAGTGTGCACAATTTGCACTCTAGGGGGTTGCGGGGGCATTTGAGGATATTGCTTATCATTTTGCTGAATATTTACTCATCTCAAAGCCTCTGCATACGACACTCGCTGGTTAGTCCTAACTCTCTGCACTTCCACCGCTTTCACATACTGTCCCCTTGTATGCTGCACTGTGTTCTTCCCCGCAATTTGGACAACAAAGAGAAGCCTGCGGTTCACATTCCCCATAACTATGATCCGCACCACACCTGCCACACTTCCTTCTCCCTCTGCATACAGCCCAGGCCCGGCGCCAGGAACAGTTTACTAAGGGGGCAATTAGAAATCGCAAGGGGGCAAATATTTTTTCATATAGTGTGTAGTAGTGATGGCGGTCTGACAACGTGTTACAAACAATTAACTGCGCCAACCACAAAACCACGGCCCCGAAGGTTGCTTTAGTCCGCTTTATCAACTCCCGTGCCCACCTGTTAACCCTCCCCTCCAATTTTCTCACAGACATGTGTTACAACCGGAAAGATGCCAAATATAAAACAACACACACAAATCTACAGGCAAGTCCTTTACATTTAAAATACATACAAATAGCTCCGCGGCATGAAAACAAAACGTCAATGCAAGTCTAAGGTACTTGGCTCGGCAGCCAAAATCATAATTTAAAAAAAATCAACAGACCCCGCGGCTGCACCAGTAATAGCCTTCCTGACTCGCACCAAGTCAACGCTAACCACTTAATCTGCATAGGCGGTTTTAAACGGGGGCCGGGGGGGCCAATGCCCCTGTAAAATTGCTCCTGACCCCTGTTGTGGCCCCTGTGCTGAACGGATAATAAGATTTATTAATTTCGACATGCGCTGGCTCGAAGATCGGAACTGACATGACGGAGTGTTCTACACGGACTCCTTAAAGCGCTACACGCACACTTTTACCTGCAGCAGAAAGACCAGCAGAGGTGCGAATTGTAAACTTCGGACGTGAGAGATAACAGCTGTCACGTCCGAAGTTTTTTTTATTGAAAAGCCATCAGATACAGTAGCGTTGACACATTTCACTGAGACATATAAAGAAGTATTTTTTGAGCTTGTGGCAGCGGGGGCGTGGTCAAGCGCCGGTCTGTGACAGGAGGGCGGAGTCAGGGAAGGTAAGTGGCAGAATCACTACACCTGACGGCAATTAACCTGTGTTTGTGTGTCTCCCCAGTGACCGTGCCCTATTTAAGGAGAGAGAGCGAGAGCAGAGGGGGCTCTCTCCACAACCAGATGACTGGAATGTGTGTGCGTGCGTGGCTGAGAGAGAAAGATGTTTCCGCTGAAAAGTGAAAATAAAAGAGTTTTGCGAACTCAGTCTCTGTCCTGCCGTCCTCTGTGCTCCACCCACACCTAGTGAACCTTACAGTGGTGCTGAAACCCGGGATTCAGAGTGGAGCACAGAGGACGGCAGGACAGAGACTGAGTTCGCAAAACTCTTTTATTTTCACTTTTCAGTGGAAATATCTTTCTCTCTCAGCCGCACACACATTCCAGTCATCTGGTTGTGGAGAGAGCCCCCTCTGCTCTCGCTCTCTCTCCTTAAATAGGGCGCGGTCCCTGTGGAGACACACAAACACAGGTTGCCGTCAGGTGTAGTGATTCTGCCACTTACCTTCCCTGACTCCGCCCTCCTGTCACAGACCGGCACTTGACCACACCCCCGCTGCCACAGAGCTCTTTTGACTATGCAAAATAGCTGTGGCACTCCCAGTGAGCTCTGCCTCTTGTGAGCGGAGTTTCTCCACTTTGAAACTGGTGAAGACCTACCTCCGATTCACCATTAGTGAGGAGCGTCTAAGCAATCTTGGTGTGCTCAGCATTGAATCCAGAAGGTCCAAGGCTTAACTTGATGCATTTGTAGACCGTTTCTCAAGGAGTCACAATCGCAGAATCTTGTTGTTGCAGTGTTTCAGCCTGCTGTGAATGCTATAGGGTGAGTCTGAGACCACTGTATGTGAATTTATTTTTTCTTTTTTTATTTCCCCTCCCCTGCTGTACATAAAGAGTGAGATGATGACAGTGTGATTTAGATAAAGATAGTGATTGTGAAAAAGAAAATTCATTCATGCTGTGAATTTAAAAAGTGTCATGGTACAGATAAAAGGTTCATTGTATGCAAAAATAGAAATCTTATTTTACAAAAAAGAGAAACATGGTTTTAAGATTTATTGAGCACAATTTATTTTATGTTTAGGCTATTGAAACAGAATGTTTATCTCATTGTATTTATGCTCAATGTATTTTGTTTTGGTTTTAAATAAACTAAACAAAACATTTTGAACGCTTAAATATTGCCATGTTTTGTCCTTATATGTGCCCCCCTGAAAAAACACTGGCCCCACCTCGGCCCCCCTAATAATTTTGGTCTAGAACCGCCACTGTTAATCCGCGATCCCAGTTTAGGCGTGTAGGGGACAAAACACTCTGAAGTGATGAATTTTCACCCCCGCTGCATGGGGGGTGACGTCAACGACACATATTCTTATGCTATTTGCGCACAAAGCGGACCATATATGAACACATACACCAACATAAATGGAGATAAACTTAGCCTACAAAGAAAGAAAATGGATTCACAATATTGTGATTGAATTTGTTTAATTCGGAAGGGGAAAGACTACTCCCGTAAACTGACTGCATATTGCAGGATATTGCAGAGACAGTGCACTTGTAAGTGTACATGTAAAACCCCCGCCCGCATGACCCTTGTCCTTATCACAGGTCTGTGTGTGCGCGGCTGTGTCAGCATTTCACACATACACCCACAATAACTAGTCCCCAGTAGTTAGGATTGATACATATGTCTAAAACAGGGTTAATATTAAATTCAGGATTTTTGAAATAATCCTACCTTAATACAGTTGAATTCTACGATTGCAACATAAGAATCATAACAACCAATCAGATTTGTTCTACCGTGCCAGTTTTAGTAGTGATTTATGTGCAATGTATTTTTGTGCAATGCGCAACCACTTAATATTTCGTATTTGAAAATGCAAATTATTAATACGTCTACAATACATTATATTTTCATAAGAAAACAATTAAGTGATCTGAGTCTCCGTTGAGGGGGCGGGGCTGTAGCCACGAGGGGGCGACGCCCCCTTTCGCCCCCCCCATGGCGCCAGGCCTGATACAGCCGCAACATGTCCATACCTCTGACAATTAAAACATCGGAGAGGAGGTCTGATATAAGGTTTCACTTGAAAGCTCAGGTATCCAAGTTGTACTCGGTGTGGGATCGTTTGCGAATTAAATGTCAATACCACTGTTTGACTATCCACTTTTACACTATTCCTCGTTACTTGAATTCGCTTTGCTTCAACAACCACTTCGCTGTTTATCTCCTGCATAATTTCGTTATTTGATATTCCCAAAGGAACTCCATATATTACCCCCTTTGCCTTTGTGCGTGTCCCGGGTACATAAACCTCCACATCAAACTTCTTTAATGACTTTAGCGCAAGCGCTTTTTCTTGCTGACATTTGGAATTACATTCCACAAGAATCCTGCCATTGGTGAGGGATATTGCATGTTGGAAGCTACCAATTTCTTCACCTAATAGCTCAGCCAATTTAATGGGATTTATTCCCCTGCCCCCATTGCCACTCAGCTTCACAATTACATTAAATTCTCCAACTCTCCTTTCTTTCAAACGCCGAGACTCTCCTTCACTCCCCGTACTTAGAGATTTACTTCTTTCTTTCCGTTTCCTATGATTAACTACCTGAAATTCTTCACCCCCGCTATTCATACTATCTGAAAACCCCATATCATCCCCTAAATTATCGAAAATGTAATATTATCTTAAGATGTTCTCCTGACACGTCGTTACATAGAAAAACAAATATCCTCCTGAGTGGGCTCCTGCCCAAATCCTCGTCAAGGCCCTCTGCTGCCTGCCATCAATTGCTTCCAATCCGTGTAAAAGCTCGAAGCACCACTATCCGGGTCGTGAGACTACCGCTTAAAAGGTCACTGATGTCACTGTTTGCGCCGCCTAACGACATCACGTGACGTCCACCCACTTTCGCTAACTCCACCCAATGTGTCCACCCACTTCCAGCCAGCACGGTTCAGTGCGGTTGTAGTCGAAATGCAACCCCAACAGTCCCGCTCAGCTCGACTCAGCCTGGCACGGCTCAGCCGCGTTGGTAGTGGAAAAGCGGCATTAGCTTAAAAAATAGGGACACAACCAGTGTTAGCAGAGTGTGGTGGTAGCTATCAATACCATACTGCGTGTCGCAGAAAAGGTACGATTTTAGCATGTTCAAGCACTCAGAATTACAACCACATTAATAATGTTTTAAGAAATCAAACCATTTGTATATACCTCAAAATTTCAGCAAGATAAGAGTATAAACATTTAAGCACCTCAATGGTCTTACCTCAGTTTACCTCAGTGTACCGCAAATTCTGTGGAAAAGCTTGTCTGTGGTAAGATGGCCGCCCTGTGCGGACGATCTGGAATACGCAGTGAGGATAGTCTTCTATGTAAATCTATGGTGAGGAATCTAGTCTTCTATGTAAATCTATGGGTGTGTGTGTGTTCTCCCAGAGCAGGAAGTGAAAGTCTGCAGCTCTATTTAGTGCCAAGGAGAAAACGAACCTTTTCAGGACTAAAACCCGGTGAGTTTCTCCATCTAAAGCTTTAATAGTATTAAAAAATTTCAGTATTACTCTGAAAGTATTGGCTCCTGAGTGCCGCCCGGCTGGGCTGTGACTGGCCAGGAGATGGAGGATGGTAGTGACGGCACAGGATTCAACAGAGCGAGAAATTATTATTATTATTATTATTATTATTATTATTATTATCGGAATAAAAAGAGGAAAAATCTGAGCGTGAGGATTCTAGACCTAATTCAATAAGAAGGTTTGAAGGGGAACAGTATAAAATGTTTGTTAAACTGGTCATACTTCCTTCTTTTTTTGCTTGGCCCAGACTCTGTCTCCTCACTCACTGTAGCTTTAGGTACTAAAAATCGATCCATTTTGTCTCTGGCAAAGGCTAGCTGAAGTTCGCTAAATGTCCGCAATAGTAACTTATTCTGGTTTATTTTTCCTCGCATTGCGCCCCCCCCCCGCCGGAAGAACTCTGGCGCCCCCTAGAGGAGGCGCACCCCACACTTTGAAAAGCCCTGCACTAAAGCTAATAGGAAACTCACTAGAGGTGTAATCACTGGAATCCCAGCTAATGTGACTACAGATGCACTGAAAGGAAGTGTTAAGAATGTAAAAGTGAGTGAAATTAAACGACTTAGGACAAAGAGGAACGGTGAACTTTGTGACAGCCTCTCTGTAATGATCGCGTTTGATGAGAAGTTGCCGGATAAGGTGTGTGTTGGGTACAGATGTGCTATGAGGTTAAATTGTACATCCTGCCACCACTCCGTTGTTACAAGTGCCAAAGATTTGGTCACACAGCAGCTGTATGCAAAGCTAAGTTGAGATGTAGTAAATGTGGTGAAGAGCACGAGTATGGCGATTGTGATGAGGATTACAGACGGTGTTGTAACTGTGGAGGTGAGCACAGCGGCTTATCAGGGCTGCGAGTTTAGTAAACGAGCCAAAGAAGTTCAGAAAGTCAGCTACCCAAGGGATTAGTTACTCAGAAGCAGTGAATAGGCAATTATTTTTAAATTGCAGGGGTAGGCAATTATTTTTTCCATGGGGCCACACGAGAAACAGAAAATCTTGTGGAGGGCCCAAGGGGTCCTAGGAACAGCCCAAGGGGTCGATTGGAACAGCAAGAACAATTCTTTTGTTTCTGCTTTACACTGAACACATTTTAGGTTTGAGATCAAAAGATGAATATGAGCCGATAGATCAGAATTTCAACTTCATCTCCTGATCTTTACATCAAGTAAACAACAACAGAACATGACACCTTTGGAGGCAGACCACCCAATGGTCAAGTGAGCAAAAGTATTGGGACAGATAGTCTTAAGTAAATGAGAAAAACAGAAGAATTGCCCTTGCTGTTCCAGCGCTTTCAGAGGGGTCTGTATAAACACATGATGACATGAGATTAAAACTAATCACAATGGAGGCAGATTGATCATCTGACACCAAATAACAAGGCATTTAATGTCACTTTTCATAAATGTTCCTCAGTTTTGAATTGCTGGGCTTTATCAGGCTTTGTTTTATTTTTATACAGAAATCTTGTGTTACTTTCTGCTTATTAGATTAAGATTGTTGAAGAGGTTCTGTGTTAATTCAAGCTGGATATACAGTCATCCATATCCATGCCATATTATATTAGCATGTACCAGTGGTTGCGTTAGACTTTTTCATTGTCCGTCATTTTGACGGACAGGGTCGTAAAAATTCCGTCATTGTCCATTATTATCTGTCATTTTATTTAAACTTTTAAATGACAATGTATATAAGCTATAAATGCTATATATTTAATAACTTGCGTTTTCATGGACTCATTTTCATTTAAAAATTAATTCACAGAACAAGCTTGTATTATTTAATCATTTATTTATGTATTTATGATGCAAAAAGATGAACAGAGATTCTGACGTTCGGTCACTTGTGAACCCATTTTCCCTCCGCTAAAAACATTGCGGCTGTTGTGCCTTAACGGGCATATGAACAATGTTATTTTACAACGTAGCAAGACAATTGCAGTTAAAATATGAACACAACGATTTAAGTGACAATCTAATTTGACCTGTTTGCGTGAGCTCAAACTTTCCTTCTGGCCCGCATGGATTTAAATTGGGAGCTCGCTTGTGCATAATCAAAGTCGTCAATGGAGACTGCTGCCGAGGCAATTGTCATTAAATTTTGCGTCTTTTCCTCGGACAGACGACTTCTCATTGACGTTTTAATTTTATTCTGAAGGCTGAACCCGCGCTCTGCTGCGACACTGGAGACTGGAATAACCAGCGCCACTTCAGCCAAAGTTCTGAAGTCGGGAAACATTTCTCCCAGGGAAGTGATCAGAAGCCGGCAAGAGCCTCTGAAAGTTGGATTTCCCGACCCTGCTAGTACTCTCTTCATAGGGAGGAAATCCTGCAGCATGCGGTCTTTCTGCACCCCGCGGAGCCTGGAACCTGACACGGAAGGTCTTAAATAAAACGAAGTTATGTTTAAATGTTAGTTTGTCTACCCGTGCTCTCATTAAAATGATAGTTTAGTAGATATTCGAGCAGTGATGTTCCTAAGCTTACTGGGGAAGAATACAATAAATCGACATTTGTTTCATTTTAAAAACAAGAAAACAACTAGCCTCAATGAGCGCTATTGCATTAAGACGTACAGGCAGAGAAACGACACAAACATGCATCTCTTTTTTTAATAGCAAAAATGACGTGTCTTCTGCAGAGAAGGGAAACATTAATCCATCTCACTGTGCTAGTGGTTAGAAAAGTGAGAGCGCGGTGAGGAGCGCGATGGGGGGAACAGCCTTGCGCAGTGGCTACAGTGTATACATGAGCAGCCGATGCACTGAACATCAAGACTGCCGCAACATCGGCTCAGATTGAAAGTGACTGCAGTGAAGACTATGTATACTGTATGTAAGAAAACTCTGCCACAACTTGCCAATAATTTCAACTGTGTGTTTCATTATGTTTTATTATTGTTATTATTAGGCTATTATTGTTATTGGTAATGGTAACGGTAAACATCCGTCAAAATGACCGACGGCCTTCAGATTTTTCCGTCATAGCTAAAAAAAAATCCGTCAATGACGGACAATTGTCGGTTAACGCGACCTATGGCATGTACACTTCCCTTAATTTGTGTCTGTAATAATATGTGTTGTAGAATGATGGAGGGAAAGAGATCAGACTCACCAGAACCCAGCTGTGTGTCCATGAAGAGTGACGAGTCAATGAGCCCCCCATATAACTTCAGAGACAGAGATAATCCTGCTGATCTGAGGTCAGTATAGTGAGGAGGTTTCTTGTTCTTTTCTCACCAACAAAATTCAGAATGTACACATTTTCCCTCAATTTAGTTTTCATAGTCCTGCTGCTGTTCAGTCCAACACCGCTTGTCCAATTAGTGGACTGGATCTCACTGTTAAATAAACACCAATAGATATTGTGCATTATTGAGCTTGAGTCACGTCTGCACCTGCCAGCACTCAAAACTCCACTTCCCATGATTCACAGTGGTCTTCAAACATGGCCGCCATGGACTACAGCACCCAGCACACACCTCACTGCTCAGTCACCAGGTTACTGATTTCATTCTCCTGTTCACGATTACCACAGTGCACTATTTCAGCAGATCAGTGCAAAGGAAACGCTCAGTGTGTCATTCCTGACCTTACCAAGCCTTGTATTTAGTTCTTCTGATATTCTGGGTTTATTTATTCTTGCCTAGACTTCTCTAATTATCACCTGACCTCTGCCTGTTTACCTGAATAAAATCCTTTCTTCACCTAAAGATCCATCTGCCGTATGGTGACCAGATTAATTGATTGATTGGTTGCTTTATTCTGAACAGTAAAGAAGATATAAAAAACAAACAAAAAAAACCAAAATAAAAAAATGCAATCATCAATACATCGTCATAAGCAAACAGAATAGCGTAGCCACAAGGCAGTAACATAATGTTCGGAAAGGATTAGGAAGAAGTAAATAACTTATCAAATCCTAACCCTCTATACCACCGCTAATCAAACATCACTTTCCACCATAATAAACTATATATACAAAAGAAAACAAAATCAACAAAAAAAGAAAACGTACCAAGACATACCAACATGGTATAATATCGACCAAATCATGTATACAGATACTTATGTTATGCATATATACACATACAATACATATATACAGATACTTATGTATATATACACACATACCTATAACTATACACATCCATACGTACACAGACACCCATATCATAATTATGCATATTATGCTTATTATATACAATTATGCATACATATATATAAAACACAAAAATACTCACATTTTATACTATATATATATATATATATATCCGTATGTACCCATACCCACATACTGTATATACACTTATATTATCAATAGAATGTTATTGTAATTCCTCCTCCCTATACCTCATAAAGATCTGTTCCTTATACCTTTTTTTGAACTGGTTTATACTGTAGTTGTACATTTCATGAGCTCCATATTCAAACTGTTCCATAGCTTTAATCCACAAATAGAAATACTGAACATTTTTAACGTTGTCCTAGCACTGCGAATTTTAAATTTCAATTTCCCCCTAAAATTATAGCCCCCCCCCCCATCCGAGAACATTATTTGGATATTCCTTGGTACTTTATAATTCCTTACTTTGTACATTACTAAGGCAGTTTTATATTCTATAATATCCCTGAATTTTAAACATTTTGAATTTAAGAATAGTGAATTAGTATGATCTCGGTAACCAGCACTATGAATTATTCTTATAGCTCTTTTTTGAAGTATAGTTATTGCATTGTTACGACCACTAGGCTCAAGTGACCATAACATAAAAGGGAGTCCACACAGTTGTTCCAATTTTAGCAATATTTTCATTAAATAATAATAATAAAAAGAAGAAAAATGAGAAAGAACAAAGGAAAACCTGGGCTGGGCAGGCCTTCTCCCAGTGAAGGCCTGAACAGCACACAGCCAAACAACCAAACCAAAATGCCAGCAAAGCACGCCCTCCAACCTGACAGCCATAGGCTGTATTTGAACTGTTCCGCCTGTTTGGCCAAAGTGACAAGATACCAAACAGCTCCTCCTAAAGGTCAGGAGGGGGAGAGAGAACAAGTTCAAGATTAATATATCAAAAAGGTGGAGTAAGCACTCTCAGCATGACCAAGCTGGGCGTGACATCACTCCCCCCCAAAAGACAGAGACCCATCTCTGGGACTCTGTTCACTCTAACAAATCTATTATCCATAACCAAAATCCCCAAAAAACCCAGTACACCCAATACCTTTTTTTTTTTATAGATACCCCACCTACACCACAACAAATCACCTCCCTCCACCCAAATTCCCTGCCCCAAACTGCATTCCATCCAGCAAATCCCGGCGCCTGGATAGCAAGAGAGGAAACACAAGTTACGACACAGAATCAGAGGCCAGAGAAGAGACAAAACATCCCACTAATAGTCATCAGGAGCCCGAGACAATGCATCGGCCATAATATTTTCAGACCCCTTAATGTGCCTAATAGATAAATTGTAGGGCTGCAGAAAAAGAGCCCAACGCATTAAACGCTGGTTAGTGTTCTGCAGAGACGAAAGAAAAGTCAAAGGGTTGTGGTCGGAAAAGACCACCACAGGGTGCACCCCACCACCAACGTAAACATCAAAATGTTGGAGTGCCCAAATAAGGGCCAGGGCCTCCTTCTCAATAATAGAATAGTTAAATTGGTGACAATTAAATTTCCGGGAGAAAAAACAAACTGGTTGGTCTATACCATCCTCATCCTTTTGGAGGAGAACAGCTCCTGCACCTACCTGACTAGCGTCTACCTGCAGCTGGAACAGTTCCTCCAGCTTAGGAGCAGACAGGACAGGTGCAGTGGTCAAAAGAGCCTTAGCATTTTCAAATGCTTTCTCACACTCAGGAGTCCAAAGAAATTTAGCTGAACTCTTTAACAAATTCGTCAGAGGGGCGACAACAGATGAAAAATTGCGGCAAAAGTTTCTATAGTACCCAATCATACCCAAAAACCGCATTAATTCCTTTTTAGTCACAGGACGTGGAAAATTATCAATGGCCAGGACTTTAGCTCTTATAGGCCGCACTTCACCCTGACCAACTACTCTGCCAAGATAGACTACTGTAGCCTGAGCAAACTCACACTTTGCTAAGTTTACAGTAAGATTGGCAGCAGCAAACCTTTCAAACAATAAACGAACACGTGCAAGATGATCTTCCCACGTGTCCGAATAACAAACCACATCAAGATACACAGCGCACCCCTCCAGTCCCGCAACGACTCGATTCATGAGCCGTTGGAAAGTGGAGGGGGCGTTGCGCAAACCAAATGGCATACGCGTGTAGGAAAATAATCCGTTGGGTGTAACAAAGGCAGAAATCTCCTGTGCCCTAGAAGTCAGAGGTACCTGATAGTAACCTTTAAGCAAATCAAATTTGCTAACAAACCGAGCTGCACCAACCTGATCAATACAATCCTCTATGCGAGGCAATGGATACGAGTCTGGTTTTGTGACCATGTTCACCTTGCGGTAATCTGTACAAAACCTGTATGTGTGGTCAGTTTTTTTGACTAACAAACACGGTGAAGACCAACTTGAACATGATGGTACAGCAAGACCATTATCAATAAGATACTGGACACTATCATCCAAGCTCCTGCGCTTTTCAGAACTAACACGGTAAAACCTCTGACGGACAGGCTCTGCATCACCAACTTCTATGTCATGCTCAATCCATGACGTACAGGTTGGAATGTCTGAAAACAAACATAAAAACTCCAAAATTAAACTTTTTAACTGTTCTCTCTGCTGCAAGTCCATCTGACTCAGAAGTCCATCTAACTGGGCCAACATCTCGGAATTATTCAAATGAGCATGTAACATGGCATCATCAGGGCCCCTCATCTCTTCCCCCACCACAGGAGAATTAGGCAATGTAGATGCCAACAAACCAAGAGACACCTCAGGTTTAGCATCAGAATGTACTGATGTATAGTATGGCTTCAGTAAATTCACGTGGCATAATTGTGTTGCACGCCTACGATCTGGCGTAACAACCACGTAATTCGTGTCAGACACCTGACGAACAACACTATAAGGCCCCGAAAACTTTGCAGCAAAAGGAGAACCAGGAACAGGCAACAATGCCAAAACCTGATTTCCCGTGTTGAAAGTACGAGCTTCAGTCTTACGGTCATAATTTTTCTTCATTTTTAACTGAGCTTCAGTTAAATTCTCGTTTGCCATCTTACAAGCCAGAAGTAGCCTGCGTCGGAAACCATACACATAATCAGACAAAGTTTGTGGTGGTTCAGATGAATCTAATTCACTGGACAAGACTGACAAAGGAGTGCGAACTTTATGACCAAACACTAGTTCATTTGGACTAAACCCAGTGCTTTCCTGCACAACCGCTCTAGCTGCCAAAAGTAACCATGGCAGACCATCTTCCCACTCCCGGCCCATCTCTATACAATACGTACGCAACAGAGACTTAAAGGTGGCATGGAAACGTTCCAAGGCCCCTTGACTCTGTGCGTGATAAGCACTACTAAAGTTATGTTGTATCTGGAGCTCTTTTAAAGCAGCAGCAAATGTCTTTGATGTAAAATTTGAACCTCGATCACTCTGAATGATCTTAGGGAGGCCAAATGTTGAAATAAACTGAGACAGGCACTTTATAACAGACCTTGTAGTAATTGTCCTCAAAGCATATACAGTAGGGTAGCGAGTAGCCTGACACATAATAGTAAACAGATAAATACATCCAGTCTTAGACTTGGGCAAAGGTCCTACACAGTCAATAATCAAATATTCAAACGGATTACCAACGGATGGAATAGATTTCAGAGGTGCAGGTTTAATGACACTTGGTTTGCCAGCAACCTGACAAACATGACAAGCTCGAACAAACCGTGCAACATCTTTCTTTATCCGTGGCCAATAAAAATATTGTAACAACTGATTGTAGGTTTTTCTCACCCCAAAATGACCCGCTGTTTCACCGTGAGCTGTTTTTAACGCAACCTCACGAAACTTTTCAGGCATCACCACCTGCAAAACCTGCTCTCTCACAACAGCATCTGCAGTAGGTGACCACCTTCTTAGCAATAAACCATCACTGATAAAGTAACTGTGGTCCAAATCATTATTTTGTTCACACAAATCAAAATACTTTTGTAAGCTCTCATCATTCTTTTGAGCTTCCACAATGTCAGAACGAGACAAAGGTGCTGGTAATTTGGGAACAAATATTTGAGTAGACATGTTCTTAGATGCATCAAACAGCTTAGAATTTTGCGCACGGGCCATAGCGCGCGTCACAGCACAAGCAGTGAAAACATCTGGAAAATGTTTTTGACAAACATCAGACTCATCTAGTGGAGAAGCTTTATTCCCAACCACTGGTGATGGAGAAACCTGATCAGGAAAAACACAATCACGGGCCAAATTATTCCCAATAATCACATCAATTCCTTCAATGGGCAACGAGGGACGAACAGCTATGGCTACCTCACCATTCACAAAATCAGAGGACAATTGAATTTTGTGCAAAGGCACTGGGAATGACTGTAGACCAATTCCTCGAATCAATACAAAATTTCCCGTGTCAGATTGAGAAGAGAAGGACAAAACAGATTGGGAAATGAAACTTTCTGATGCGCCTGTATCACGCAAAATTTTCACTGGAACGCGACGGGAGTCTCCAAGCAAAGACACAAACCCATCCGTAACAAACGGCGCATAATCCGCTAAACTAGAAATCACCAATTCAGATGTATCACCTTTTAGAGTTACATTATCAGTTGACGCTGTACACTGGGTACGATCCAACAAATTCACTGCAGTCTTTTTAAAGTTGCTCTTTGAACATGCAGGCTTAATAGACGAGGTACAGAGGCCAACTTTGCCTCCCTCGCTTTTCACCTTATCATGCCCCAATAATACTGGACAATTTGATTTCCAGTGGTTTTGACCAAAGCAATAATTGCAATCCTTTTTAGGATTAAATCCGGGCGGCTTACCCTGCATCATTACATTAGTGTTGGAATTAACAGAAGTGTCCACTCTAACCCCGCTAGGGCAACGAGTGTACGAACGCAAACTAGACAGACGAGATGGAATCTTGTGCGTGAGAGAAAAATTATCACCAAGAACCGCAGCCTCTGCTGGCGTTTTCACCTTATGTTCGTTAATATAAGTGGCTATACGATCAGGCAAACCGTTTTTAAACTGTTCCAATATCATAAGATTGCACAACGTATCAAAACTCTCCACATTTTCTGCTGTAAGCCAGCGCTGAAAAAAAGTAGTTAAATCCCTTGCCCATTCAGCATATACTTGTTTGTCCAATTTTTTCCAAGAACGAAAACGCTGTCTATAGGCCTCTGGAATTAACTCATAACATTTCAACACCGCCGCTTTAACGCGCTGATAAACTTTTCTATCAGCGGTGGGTAGAGCCACAAATGCTTGTTGGCCACGACCAATTAACGAGGTCTGCAACAATAATGTTTTCTCCTCATCGCGCCAATGCTGTTCAGCCGCAATGTTCTCAAACAAGGAGAAAAACACGTCAGGATCACGCTCATTAAATTTAGGCAGGAACTTGATCATGCTGGCCAAACCAGGTTGCGAAGTAGACGGACTGCCGAGTCTGCCCTCAGCAGTTAACTGCAATCGAGTGTGCTCAAATTCACGGTCCTGTTCTAATTGTTTAAGCCACTCAAGTTCCAATAAACGTTGTTTTTCTTTTTCCTGAACTTCCAATCTCCTACAAGCCATTTCTTTATCGAGCCTCCTTTGCACTAACTCGTCATCCAATTTCATCTGCTGCAGTTTTAGCTCATGTTGAAATTTCAAAAGCTCAATTTGCTGTTCATATGACAACGATGTTACCATCGGCATATATGAAGCTGGTTTACCAAACACATTCTTCTCAATCAATCTCATTCGAACAAGATTCAACAGTTCATCCTTCAATGCTGCCTTTGGCAATACTACATCAAGTTTATAATAATCAACCACACTAAACAACTGATCCTTAGTGAGGGTAACCAACAAGGCCTCAGAGGGAGCTTCAAAAAATGCTTCCAAGGTACTCATTTTTACCGTCAACAATAAACAAATCACCAATTAACAAATCGCCACTGGCCAATGGCAAATCCAAACAATTACAAATAGACACTGGGGTGTGCCACTAATCTAACCATGCAACTGGCTAAACAAAGTAATCCAAAAGTATCCACGTATCCAAAAGTAACAAACTACTCCACAAATCCAAAATAATTGGGCAAAGTGTAATGCAACTCACGTAAACAGGACAACACCGGAGTTTCCCCCTAAACATTTATCCCCCTACTAAACTAACCTGTCTTCACACTAAGTCTAAGAACAAGGATCATTTACTCACCATTACCATTGGATCCGTACTGTCCCGACCAAAGTCAATTCAGCCGGTTTTCCAAGGCGGTGCCCTCGCCCAGACTTCAGTGACACAGTAGCTTAAACCCCACGCAAACGCGTTCTAACTGGGGAAAATGCCAACTCCACTCTATGCCCTCCCGTAACGCACGCCCAAACACACTTACCGACTCTACTCTTAATCAAACAAAACAAATGGTTGGTCAAACAACTTCCGCAAAAAACTTCAAAAGAGTTAACAATCACAATGTAAATCAATCACAACGTAACCAATCGCTTTACAACCAATGCGAACCCCCCCAACAAACCACATGGCATAATAGCTTACCTCACTTCGTTTAAACAAACCAAGTGATTAATCCAAACTCCACTATCAAACATTTGGAACGAGCCCCCATATGTTACGACCACTAGGCTCAAGTGACCATAACATAAAAGGGAGTCCACACAGTTGTTCCAATTTTAGCAATATTTTAATTAAATAATAATAATAAAAAGAAGAAAAATGAGAAAGAACAAAGGAAAACCTGGGCTGGGCAGGCCTTCTCCCAGTGAAGGCCTGAACAGCACACAGCCAAACAACCAAACCAAAATGCCAGCAAAGCACACCCTCCAACCTTCTTCTTCTTCTTCTTCTTTATGTTTATTGGCAGTTGGCATCCAACATGGTGCATTACCGCCACCAACTGTTATGGGTGTGGAGCATCAATGGGGATTTCAACGCTTAGTCCTACTTTATGTGTGAAAAAAAAATAAAAAATTGAAATTAAATTCTCTCGAATAACCTAGTAGCCTTTAGGAATGTCATAATATGTATCCATGCTAATGGTTTAACTGTGGAAAAGGAAAGTAAATCTTCTATTGTTAATGTTGTGTATCCTAATGCTTTGACCCTTTCTAGTAGGAGTTCTCTTTCTGTATTGTAAGCTTGACACTAGCAAAACATGTTCCACTGTTTCTATTTGGTTGCATGATGCACATTGACCAGTATTATGTTTTCCTACTACATAGAGACCATGGTTAAGGCCGGTGTGTCCTATTCTTAACCTTGTAATTATTGTTTCCCCCCTTCTGTTCCAGTTACCCTGCCTTTTTGAAGGGACTACCTGCTGAATCTTGTGAAGAAATCTCCCCTTTGTATTTGTATGCCATTGTTTTTGCCATAACTTGCTTACTTTAGTTTTGATTATGGTTTTAACTTCGTTTTTACTTAATGGCACACCTAAATCACCCAAACTCAATTGAAGGGCTTTTTTGGCCAGAGAGTCCACTACTTCATTGCCATGTATTTCTACATGTGCTGGAACCCAAATGAAACTTACAGCTATATCCCTATGATTTAAACTGTATAAACTCTGATAAATTTCATATATTAAGTCAAGCCTGCAAGAAGACTGAAAATTTAGAATACTGACCAAAGCTGCCATGGAATCTGAACATATAACAAAACTGTTTGGCTTAGAATCTTCTATCCAGACCAGTGCAAATAAAATAGCTAACAGCTCCACAGAATAAACTGCCAGGTTGTCTGATGTTCTACGCTTAAGTGATGTTTCAAACTCCGGTATGTATACTGCTGCTCCTGTCTTTCCTGTGTCTGGATCTTTTGAACCATCAGTGTATACTTGAACCATTCCATTATATTTAGTGCTTAGGTACTGTTGCACCATAGCATTCATCCCACCATATTCGTTACCATGCTTTGACAGCTTAGCAATTTCAAAATCTACTGTAGGCATGGGGAATAACCAAGGAGGAGTAGCTGGTAATGCTACTGTGCAGCTCAGAGATATTTTTGTCAAGCCCAACTTCTCAGCTTCACCATCTCCTATCCATCCAAAACTATTATATTGCTTGTGCCCATGTTCCCAACACTTTTCTAGGACTGCTTTAGTTGGATGATCCTGTCTGTGTCCCTGCAATGTGGCCCAGTAAGTCATGTTTAGCTGTAATCGTCACAGTGAAAGTGGCATTTCACCAACCTCTACCTGCAGTGCTGGAACTGGTGAAGTCTTAAAAGCCCCACAACATAAACGTAAAGCCTGTGCCTGAATAACATCCAGTTTCTGCAAATGGGATTTTGCAGCTGACCCATATGTAATACATGCATAATCTAGGGCTGACCTAATTAAAGCAGTATAGATGTGCTTAAGAGACCTCATACTTGCACCCCAGCTACTTCCTATGAGACATCTCATAATATTTACTGCCTTTTTGCACTTGGTTATGACCTTCTGGATATGTTCTCCATATGTTAATTTATAGTCCATCCACACACCTAGAAATCTAATACATAAGACTTGCTTAATTGGCTGCCCATAAAGACTAATCTGAACATTAGGGTTAACTTGCTTTTTGGAGAAACACATTACTTGGGTTTTATCAACAGAGAAACGAAAACCCCATTTGTTACCCCACTCTTCCACATTATTGACAGCTACTTGTAGTTTCTTTTGCACAAATGCTGCATTACGGCCTCTGACCCATAGCGCCCCATCATCTGCATATAATGACCTACCAAGACTAGCATCAACTCCAGAAAAAACATCATTAATCATAATGTTAAAAAGAATAGGACTACATACACTGCCTTGGGGAGTTCCATTTTCTATGGAGTAAGTATTAGAATGAGATGCCCCAACCCTTACTTCTATACTCCTGTCCCTTAAAAAATCCATCACCCAGTTATACATTCTCCCACCTATGCCCAAGGAATCTAACTTGATGAGAAGACCCTCTTTCCACAGCATATCATATGCCTTCTCCACATCAAAAAATACTGCATTCACTTGCTCCTTGTTGGTCTGAGCCTTCCTGATCTCATTTTCTAGACGTACAACTGGGTCCATGGTGGTCCTTCCTTTCCTAAATCCACTCTGATGGCAAGTAAACAAATTTCTGCTTTCCACCACATATGTTAGTCTGTCTGTAACCATACGTTCCATAATTTTGCACATATTTGATGTTAAGGCAATGGGTCTATAGCTAGTTGCCTCACACTTATCTTTACCAGGTTTTCCAATAGGTATAATAACGGAGTGCTTCCAAGCCAGTGGTAGGGTCCCTGATTCCCATACCCTATTATATAGTTTTAAAATTATTTCCTGAGCTTCAGGGGTTAAACACTCCACCATCTTATAGCATATTTCATCCTTACCAGGGGATGTTGCTCTAACCCCAGCCAAGGCTCTTTTCAGCTCAAATAAGGAAAAAGGAACATCCAATGCTCCATTACCATCATTCTTTTTATCAAATATGTTAGGGTGATCTCTTAACATTTCATTTCTAGCTGCTCTTGCTTCTGGGGTCAAATTCTCAGAGCTATGAACTCTTACAAATGTTTTAGCTAATGCTTCAGCCTTGTCTTCATTGCTGATCATGACTTCATCCTTATACCTTATAGCTGGCAGTGTGAACTCCCTTCTAATCCCACCCATCTTCCTTATCATACTCCACACATCATTAATTTGAATATCCCTTCCTATTTTACTACAGAAATGTTGCCACTGTTGTCGCTTGGCTTGTCTAACTACTCTCCTAACAACTGCTTGGGCCTTCTTGTATGCCACTAAGTCATTAAAAGAAAATGTAGCTTTAACTTTCTTAAAAGCTTTGTTCCTTTCCTGTATAGCCTTTTTGCAGTCATCTGTCCACCAAGGAACCATTTTACGCTGTCCATGGCCACTGCCCTTACCAATAATCTGTAATGCAGTAGAATGCATAACTTCTGTTATTATTCCATTAAAATCATCCACGCTATCACAATTATCTGTGTTTACTCCTTTCAACTTAACACTACTGAGCATACTGTATGCTGTCCAGTTAGCATTCTTTAATTTCCATCTAGGGGAGCCTACCTCCTCCAGTCGAACATGCCCCACTCCAATTTCACACATAATTGGATAGTGGTCACTACCTATAGTGGTATCTCCAAACACTTCCCATTTAGTGACACTGGCTATTGGTTCAGATACCAAAGTAAGGTCATTTGGGGATTCCAATCCTCTTGCCACATCTACTCTAGTTCCCCTTCCATCATTCACACACACCAAGCCCCTATCCTCTAGGAATTCCTCGACCATATTACCATTGTGATCTGTGTGTGTACTACCCCAAAGTGTGCTGTGCGCATTAAAATCCCCACACCATACCATCTTATTAGTTACTTCTCCAATAATACTATCAAAGATCTCTCTACTTAATTTCTTACATGGGTTGTAAAAATTCACTATCCACACATTTGAGTTGCCTATCCATACCTCTACTACTATTGCTTCTGATTCTTTACTTACACTTATAACCCTATAGCCTAGCCCCTGTTGGATAAAGGTAACTATGCCACCTCCAGTACCACCTTCCCTGTCCCTTCGAATAGCAACATACCCATATAATACAAAATCTAACTGTGATTTGAGCCAAGTTTCTTGTATACATATTACTTGAGGTTTCTCATTCATTTCTTCAATGAAACTCTTGAACTCTTGCCCATTAGCACAAAGACTATGGACATTCCATTGTAGAATCATAAAGACCATTACAAACCAGTACATGATGACTGTGTATCTTGTAATCCAGCAGTGAGTGTCTCATTTATCATTTCTACAGTTATCTCCCCCACATCAAGATATTTTTTTGCTGCCCTTATGATAATTTTGATCCTGTCTGTTCTGCTCTGAGTTTGGGCTGAACAGTTAATTATTTCGGCAAGGAAGGCCACAAACTTAACCTTATCCACTCCCACATTTATCTTATCTGCTGTATGGCCATTTGCATGATTTAGGTTCTGCTCCATCACTCTCCTCATTGGTGGTTGTTGTACCATAACATTGTCTCTCTTTGTAGCTCTATTAACTTTTTTTGATAGCCTCAGCATATGTGAGCTTCTCCTCCACTTTAACTCTTTGTACCTCAGCTGCTCGTTTGTGTGCCTCACATCCCTTATATGCTGCGCTATGCTCACCACCACAGTTACAACATTTGATTTTTGTTCCCTCATTACATTTGCCATATTCATGACCTTCCTCCCCACATTTGCCACAACGCTGTTTACCTCTACACACTGCTGCCACATGCCCAAATCTCTGACATTTGAAACATCTTAACGGTGGTGGAATGTACAGCCTCACCTGATAGCTTAAATATCCTACCTTGACTCGAACTGGCAGCACTTCTTCACTAAATTGTAGCATAATAGATAAGCTTTCCTGCTTGCCCCCATTCCTAGTATACATCAACCGTTTTGCTTTCACTACTTTAGCTCCTGTTACATTACTCAAAACATCTTCAATTGGTATGTCAGTTGCTACCCCTGTGATTACTCCTTGTACTGTTCTCTTTCCTCCCCAAGCAAAACACTTCACTCTCTTTCCATCTAAGGATGTTAGTTTAATTACGCGCTCTTGCTGCTCAATGTCTTTACATATAATCAGTAGATTTCCATCTCTAAGGGGTTTAACACTCACTTCTCCAATACTATCATTCAAAGCTTTAGTCAGCTTCAATGGATTGACAGAACCGGGAGAATCAAACTGGAGCTTTACCTTAAAACCTTCCGGTTTTCTCACACTGATAACACTATCCACATCCGAATTCCAAGAACCTTCTGAGTTGTTTTTCTTTCGTTTAGTTCTACTTTTATGTCTCACTTGCCATCCATCATTACTGTTCGTTTCTCCCACGTCCTCTCCCTCCATCTCCACCTCACTCTCTACTCCTGCGTCATTTCCTGCCATCTCTGCTCCACACCCGCCATCTCATCCACCCTCCAACCTGACAGCCATAGGCTGTATTTGAACTGTTCCGCCTGTTTGGCCAAAGTGACAAGATACCAAACAGCTCCTCCTAAAGGTCGGGAGGGGGAGAGAGAACAAGTTCAAGATTAATATATCAAAAAGGTGGAGTAAGCACTCTCAGCATGACCAAGCTGGGCGTGACAGCATGAAGTGAACATTTATATGTATTTCCCCACACCACTGAGCAGTAAGTTGAGTACGGTAAAACCAGGGAACAGTAAAGAATGCGGAGTGAATTATAGTCCAGGACGTGCTTAGCTATACTCAACACAGATATGCTTCTTGATAGTTTCATTAGTATGTATTTTATATGTGATTTCCAATTAATTCTATCATCTATTATTACCCCAAGAAATTTATTATTAGAAACTCACTATCAACACCATCTACCTGTACATTTATTGCCCTATTTATTTTATAATTATTAAATAACATGATTTTTGTTTTAGACAGATTTAATGATCATTTATTTCGATCAAACCAACTTTTTAACCTGCACAATTCTGAAGAGATTATGTTTTCTAACTCGTAAATTTGTTCTAGAACAAAACATATTTGTGTCATCTGCAAATAATACCATCTTAAATATCTTTGATACATTGCACATATTATTTATATAAAGAATAAACAGTTTAGGACCCAATACTGACCCCTGAGGGACACCACAATCAATATTCAAACGAGCTGAGACAGAGTCACCCAACTTCACAAATTGTGTCCTGTTGCTCAAATAACTTCTTATCCAATTTAATACAACTCCCCTTATCCCATATTGTTCCATCTTATTAATTAATATATCATGATTAATAGTATCAAAAGCTTTTTGAAGATCAATAAATTTCCCAGCGACATATTTATCATCTATAGAGTTACTGATTTCTTCAATTGACTCCATTAGTGCCATCTCTGTTGATCTATTTGCTCTAAATCCATATTGACTATCACTCAGTGCGTTTACATGCACATCCAAATCGAACTGCTGTCGGTAATTGAGCAGAGGGTCCCAGCAGGGGTGCCAGAGAAATCCAATCCTACATGCACACAAGTTAATCGAGCGATTGTGTGAGGTACATTGTGCACCCGAGCCACAGGTGGCGCTACACGCCCCATTGTGTTGGTGCACTTCTGGTTGTCGTCATGAAGAAGAGCTATTCAAGAGTATAAACAAAGTTCCGTGTTCACAAGAAGAGTGTTTGTAGTTTGTATGTACGAACAGAAGTGTTCCTAATAAAGTGGGCGGCTAAGGTGAAGTGTCATGCCGACCGAGGCTGTTTTTTTTTTTTTTTTCTCCGACCGAGGCTGTTGTATTTCCCGCTTGTGGTCTCGTCACTTGTCACTTCCGGAAGGGGCAGTGCTGAAGTAAGTAGCTGGACTACGTAGCTCGATAGGATAGGGTATACATGCACCAAGTAGCTCGGCAGAAATCGCATAATCTAGGTCGTGCAGCTCGATTACGAGAAATCAAGTTCTGTTCAATTTCAGCCTAGTTAAGGTGTTTCCATGCCATCTAGAACTGTGATTTCAGTCAAGCAACGGCAGAAATGCGATTTTCTCTATGTGCATGTAAACGCACTGACACAGTAGTTTGTATTTTTCAATGAATTTATCTAATGTTATTGAATAGTTTTTCAAGAATTTTGGAGAATTGAGGAAGTAAAGAAACAGGTCTGTAATTTGTGAAGCTGTGTTTGTCCCCAGATTTATACAATGGAATTACTTTTGCTATTTTCATATTACTTGGAAATGTACCGGTTTGAAATGACAATTAATGATGGTCAATGAATATACTTAATATAATTTACAACATACTATTACAGAGAAACTACTGTGGGGAAAATGAGAGGACTCTGTCCACAGTGTGTTCAACATGTCTGCTACAGAGGGAAATGACATCATGTGATGGTGGTCACATGGTATTGGGACAAACCATGTTTGATTTGCAAGGGGGAGTAACAGAGTTAGTAACAGAGCTGACAGAGGTTTCACAGACTCATCTCATCATCTCTAGCCTCTTTATCCTGTTCTACAGGGTCGCAGGCAAGCTGGAGCCTATCCCAGCTGACTATGGGCGAAAGGCGGGGTACACCCTGGACAAGTCGCCGGGTTGACACATAGACACACATTCACACCTACGGTCAATTTAGAGTCACCAGTTAACCTAACCTGCATGTCTTTGGACCGTGGGGGAAACCGGAGCACCCGGAGGAAACCCACGCGGACACGGGGAGAACATGCAAACTCCGCACAGAAAGGCCCTTGCTGGCCATGGGGCTCGAACCCGGACCTTCTTGCTGTGAGGCGACAGCGCTAACCACTACACCACCGTGCTGCCCGGTTTCACAGACATTAATAAATAAAGATATTTAAATTATTTAAATGAGAAAATCAATTTAAATAATATTTTCTTTAGTATTTAGACCAGGGGTGGCCAAACATTTTTGCTTGAGGGCCACATAAAGAAAAATATGAGCCGCCAAGGGCCGATAGAAATTAAAGGTGTCTTTTAGACTAGTTACAATGTTTTTTAGACTGTGCAAAACATTGTATTTTTGTTGCAATAGTAGCTTACTTGATATGATGTGAATTATAGGCCTACTAAACACATAATGATGTCTGAGTACTTTATTAAGTTTACAGTACACACCTTTACTTATCCTTGGTTTCATTCAAATAAGCATTTGAAAATCTCAGAATGTAACCTGAAATATGTAGAATGCAACAGACTGAACATAAATGTCTGAGTGAACAACACAGAGGGTCAAGGCAGTTTCAACACTTCTGAGAGAAAGTGGCTGTGTAAGCTAATGTAGTTTGGTATAAAATGTGAATGGCTTACATAAGAACATAGCCTAATAAAACAACCTACTTTGGTATGAAATTAATTTCAATTAGCCTAATAACTGACAATGTCACAAAGGTCTGCAAATGAATAAATAACACATTCACATGTAGCCCAAAAGGAGAAAAGGAAAAAGGCAGTACAGGCAGTCACATCAAGAAAACATGCCTGTGTATAGGCCTAATCTTAGTGCTTTAAGTAGCCTAACTGAAAATGGGTCACGATCAGTGACAAAGGTGCAACAAGACTGATGAAAACATTTGCAGGTAAAAAAAAAAATTGCAATGTCATTCAGTGGGAGCAGTGATGCTGAGTCTTGGACTGAAGAATAGCTGGCAGGTCAGGAGTAAGCCTTGATGTTGCAATGCGAAGAACGTCGCAGAGATGTCTGTCGGTCAGCCTCGTTCTTAGTCAGCTTTTGTTCAGAATCATAAGAGAAAATGTCTGCTCGCATATGTACGTAGACCCGAACTGATTAATCATTCTTGCGGCATGGCGCTTCATGAGAGGAAACCTGGTCTTATCCAAACTCTGATAAAACTCTGGTAGGGGGAGAAGCTGATGCTGACTTTTCAGTGAATCGTCGCACTAGATCTCAATAACTTCCATCTGCATACGCTCATCAACATCTGTCACATCAACTGAGAATGGTGTTGTGAATAGTTTCATGTCTTTCTCAATGACCGAAAAATCCTGAAAGTGCTTACGAAATTCTGCCAGAAGAGATGTGATCACCGATACGTATTTATTTTTTTGGGCAGAGATGTTGGCATTCGGGAAAGCTGTCTTCAGCTCCAACATTGTGGGGAAGTGAACTCCATTGAAGTCGCGTAGTTGTGCCTCTAAAAGTTTGAGCTTGACACAAAACGCTTTCAGATGTGCGTACAGGTGAGAGACAAGTTGATCTTTGCCTTGAAGGCTCTTGTTCAGTGTGTTAAGATGGCTGGTCAGATCTACCAAAAAAGCCAGGTCTGCCAACCATAGGGGATCACCCAGTTCGTGAAGAGGCTTGCCTTTCTCTTTCAAAAACTGGTCAATTTCTGATCTCAGTGAGTAAAACCTATGCAGAATGGTGCCACGACTGAGCCAGCGCACATCTGAGTGGTAGATGACGTCTCCATATTCAGCTTCAACTTCAGACAAAAAAGTTTGGAACTGTCTGTGATTGAGTGCCTTTGCATGAATGAGATTGATTTGTTTTAACCACCGTGTCCATCACATCATTCACCTGAATAGTCTTAGCACAGAGTGCTTCCTGGTGGATAATGCAGTGCATTTTTACAGCCTCACCTCCGCTTTCACGAACTTTTCTGCACACTGTAGAGGCCATCCCATTACGTTCGCCAGTCATTGCTGGAGCCCCATCTGTGGTAACGCCACACAGCTTGTCCCAGGGCAGGTTAATATCATTAGTCGCAGCCGATACAGCCTCAAAAATGTCCCTACCGTTGTCAGGGCTGGAAATTGACAGACGCCTGTAATGGAAACTTCTAATAAACACTTCAGAACGCTTAGCAGTCGTCTTTTCAGTTATTTATTATAGTAGATCATATAAACAGATATATAAAATAGGTAAGGAAAGAAAAGAATAGAAGACGACACCACTTCTGATGATGCCGAGAGTACGCGCACTCTGAGTTGTGTTTTAGTGGCTGTTATCTATTATACTCTAAAGGCATTTGCTTACTGTTTGTATCTTCACGTGATTGGCTCAAGATTTTCTATGAAGCTTTGTTAAAGCGTGCACCTGGTGTGCTCTGGTACCGTATGTGCAGGCGGATGCGTAGTTATGGAGAACTCAGGCACCCTGCTTATCACCAAGGCCACAGAAAGGCGATGACGGTACAACATTGGAAAAAACATCTTTCTCAGTATATTAGGCCACTTGAGCTCAACACAGAGAATAATAATGTTCATCCATTAAATTTCCCTCACACGCCTGTACGCCAATGGCGTCAAAATTTTGCCTCGGGTGTCGGAAAGCACATAAAGCACAAGCCCTGATGGCTTGTATCTGCAAGTGTCATAAATCACTCAAAATCACCGAAAATCGGCTTACTGTGTGTGTATGTATAGTGAGGGCGGCGCCATTTTTGTTGTTTCTCGCGAGACCTGAGTGAGACGCGTGATTTGGAGTGATTCGGCAATTTTCCACCAAATGGCGTGATTTCCGTAATTACTGGGAATTGGCACATTTTTATTTCCCGCGGGTCAAAAAAAGTAAGTAATTTGTTTCCTGTTCAGTGGGTGAATCACCCAACATCCATTTCACCACTCACCCACCCTCCACCATTCACTAAATTATTTGATTTTTTAAAATTTGTTAAAAATTAAACTCAAAATGTGTCGGGCTAGTGAATTCAGAGTCGGGCTAGTAACTTTTAAAGTTACAAGCCCCACTGGCTTGTTGGCAAAAAAGTTCATTTCCAGGCCTGGTTGTGGTACCTTTTAGACTCATAAGATCAAGCAACTCCTCGGTAATGCCAAAGTTAATGTCGACGGCGCGTAAAAAAATCAGCAGCTGCGCTGTGTCTGTGGCATTGATACTCTCATCACATGCAATTGAGTAAAACTCAAATGCTATTGCCTTGTCTGATACTTGCTGATTCAAGTTAGCTGAGAGGTCTTCGAGTCGTCTGGCAACTGTTTGTCTGGACAAACTCACATTTCTGAAGTCCTGAATCTTCTCTGGACACATTATCCTGGCAACTTTAGTGAGGTAGTGTTTAACAAATTCACCATCCGAGAAAGGTTTTCCATGCTCAGCGATCAGTTGAGATACCTCATAGCTAGCTCTGGTGCTGTTTTCTTGAAGTTTGTTGGCACGAAAAAAATGCTGCTGTTGTGCTAACAGGCTAGCTGTCATCTGTTTGACTTTTCTCTCCCTCTCCAGGCCAGTGTATGAAGTGTATGACTGATGTTTAGTTTCATAGTGTCTTCGAACATTATAGTCTTTCATCACTGCTACAGACTCCTTGCAAATCAAACAAACACATTTTCCCTTAATCTCTATGAAAAAGTATTCATTTTCCCATCTAGTCTGAAATTTTCTACACTCAATATTTTTTGTCTTTTCACTTCCATCTTTTGTCAGTTACTGTGATAGCGCATGTAATCGCTCATCTGAGTGCTTTGCTTGTCTCCAAGGCAACAACCAATAAAGTAAACAACAGTAACGTGAGCGAACGCGAGTAACTCAACCAAAGATTATAGAGTGGAGCCAAATCTTGCTCAAAATTGCAGCGCCACCCAGTATTGAAACTAAAAAGTGCAATGTACTCAGACTGACATTACAACGGGCCGAATTACAGTTTAATTTTTATAATTCATAGCGGGCCACATAAAAGAGAGCGATGGGCCGCAGTTGGCCCGCAGGCCGTAGTTTGACCACCCCAATTTAGACTTTTGAAAGAAATAAAACAGTTGTTGTTGACTTTAATGGTCTTTATTCATTATTGTGAAAATAAGACTCCCTCAACTGAAACACAGACGGAGCAAAAACGGTCAATTTAGGAACATTATGAAAAATTTCAAGTGTAATGAAGCAAATGATAGATAAAATGGGTGGCACGGTGGTGTAGTGGTTAGCACGGTTGCCTCACAGCAAGCAAGTTCTGGGTTCGAACCCAGCAGCCGTCGAGGGTCTTTCTGTGTGGAGTTTGCATGTTCTCCCCGTGTCTGCGTGGGTTTCCTCCGGGTGCGCCGGTTTCCCCCACAGTCCAAAGATATGCAGTTAGGTTGACGTGGGGCGGCCTTGGGCTGAAGTGCCCTTGAGCAAAGTACCAAACCCCTGTGACTGCTCCCCGGGCGCTCTGGTGTGGCTGCCCACTGCTCTGTGTGTGTGCGCGTGTGTTCACTGCTTCAGATGGGTTAAATGCAGAGGAAGAATTTCACTGTGCTTGAAGTGTGCATGTGACAAATAAAGGTTTCTTCTTCTTCTTCTTCTAATGTTTGTGTGATAACATTCTTTCCATTAATTGATAAAATCTGATATTTTGAAGAAAATAGTTAGAATAAATATAATTATCATCAAAGGACATGGAATGTGTCCTGAATGATAGAATGACTCTTGTGTTTCTCCATGAAATGATTGGACAGCCACCAAACACTGATTCAGTTTGAAGCAGGAGTTGAGACACAAAAGAACCCTGGAAATGTAGTTGTAAACAGTACAAGAAATTGTTGTGTGTATCAAGTTTTTTGCGTGCAAGTTTTAACCTGTTTTTAGCTCCTCCGGCCTCAGGCCAGGCCGGATGACGTGCAATCACGCGTCGTCCGTCCATCATCATCCGTCCACAATTTACAAAAATTGTTACTCCTCCTACAGGATCGATCGGATTTCAATCAAACTCACATACAGTGTTCCCCAGGTGGGTGTGCATAAAAGTTGTCAAGATGGTGGTGCCACCTGTCATACTTAGGATTTTCTGGGCGTCTTGGCCGGTCTGAGCTCCAGCCTCATTCAGGCTATTTTTAATATCTGTTTTTAATGACTAATGTCTGAGTATTTTAAGCACTTTATAATATGTTTGGTTGAAATGCGCAGCCTTGTCTTTTATTTGTCTATGTGATTTAATTTGTTGCTTATTACTCAAATTTAATTAAGACAAAGAGGTTCTGTTAATTCAAACTGGATATACAGTCATCCATATCCACTCCATATTATATTAGCATGTACACTTCCCTTAATTTGTGTCTGTAATAATATCTGTGTTGTAGAATGATGAAGAGAAAGAGATCAGACTCACCAGAACCCAGCTGTGTGTCCATGAAGAGTGACTGGTCAATGGAACGCCCAATTTTCTTCAGAGACAGAGACAGTCCTGCTGATCTGAGGTCAGTATAGTGAGGTGTTTTACAGCACTGTTCCACCTGATCAAACTCACTGGTGTCATTGTGAAGTCCTTCATGAGCTTTATCAGGTGTTGAAGCAGTAAAACACTAAACTGTGCAGTGCTGCAACTCTCGGACTGGCAGTGAGGAAAACTGCTGGAAGAGTTCAGTTCAGCCTGCAGTCCCTGAGCTGGAGGGTCTGTGGTGCGACACAAGAACATTTACACCTGGGACATTAATCACTCTATCACTATTTCATTCATTCATTCATTCATTCATTCATACATGTGTTTCTAAATGTGTGTGTGTCAGTGAGGAAATCCTGAACTCAGTGTATTGTGTTAAGAGGAGAGTGTTAAATATCTGTCTCTGTATTTGAGTGTGTGTTGTACAGCTATGATACATATAGTCCATATTCCAGCATGTGTTTTGTTTGTTCACAGACCACAAAAGAAGAAATCAAACATCAGCAGACATCAGCTGGAGTCCATATTCAAGGTGTGTGTGTACAGTTTTATCCACATACAGCAGCATTATGGGTAATCAGACACAATTTCAGTTGTAACTGACTTTTCTTCTTTTCCTAAAATAAATCCTCTCTCACTGTGTAACATTATAATATTGGGGTCTGTTCCTGTGTGTTTCTCACCAGGAGCTGGAACACAAAGTCATCAGTGTGATCCAGAAGGAGCTGAAGAGGTTTAAGAAGCTCCTGAGTCCAGATTCCCCAGCATGCTCTGAGAGGGAGGTGGAGGATGAGGAGGATCAGAGCAGTGTCAGAGAGGGAGTGCTGAAGATCACACTGCACTTCCTGAAGAACATGAACCACACAGATCTCGCTCACACACTGCGCAACAGTAAGAGCTCTGAGTCATCACTTTATTTTATCTCCTTCAGTTTGGTTCATATTTAAATACATCATATTAAATTTATCAAGCTGAATAAGTCAGTGATATTAGAACTCTGAAATTAGTTTTATTTTACAATGTATATATTTTCCATCTAAATTCTATACATTAATCAGGAACGCACATCAATATTTTATTTATATTGTTCTCAGTGATTTTGGATGAAAAGATGTTATTACTTTGTTTCTCAGAACACGTCTCTGTGTATCAGCAAAATCTGAAATCCAACCTGAGGGAGAAGTTTAAAAGAATTAATGAAGGAATCTCACAGCATGGAAGCTCAGCTCTTCTGAATGAGATCTACACAGAGCTCTACATCACAGAGGGTTGGAGTGGAGATGTCAATAAAGAACATGAGGTGAGACAGATTGAGACGGCGTCCAGGAGACCAGCAACACAGGAGACACCCATCAAATGTAAGGATCTCTTTAAAGACACGTCCATCAGAAGTGTGCTGACTAAAGGAGTTGCTGGAATTGGAAAAACAGTCTCTGTGCAGAAGTTCATTCTGGACTGGACTGAAGGAGAAGCGAATCAGGACGTCACCTTCATGTTCCCACTTCCCTTTAGAGAGCTGAATCTGATGAAGGAGAGAAATCTCAGTCTGATGACTCTTCTTCATCACTTTTTCCCAGAAATGAAAGGATTTCGATTAATAGACTGTGATGTGAACAAAGTCCTGTTGATCTTTGATGGTCTGGATGAGTGTCGACTTCCTCTAAATTTCCAGAACAATGAGAGATTGTGTGATGTGACAGAGTCGGCCTCAGTGGATGTGCTGCTGACAAACCTCATCAAGGGGAATCTGCTTCCCTCTGCTCTCCTCTGGATAACCTCTCGACCAGGAGCAGCCAATCAGATCCCTCCTGAGTGTGTAGACCAGGTAACAGAGGTACGAGGGTTCAGTGATCCTCAGAAAGAGGAGTACTTCAGGAAGAGGATCAGTGATCAGAGCCTGGCCAATAAAATCATCAAAAACATGAAGTCTTCAAGAAGCCTCTACATAATGTGCCACATTCCAGTCTTCTGCTGGATCTCAGCCACTGTTCTCGAGAAAATGTTGGGTGAAGCAGAGAGTGGAGAGATCCCCAAGACTCTGACTCAAATGTTCACACGCTTCCTGATCTTTCAGATCAAACACAAGGACCAAAAGTACCATCAGAAATGTGAGCCTGATCCTCAGCAGACCAGAGCGAGTATCCTGGCACTGGGAAAACTGGCTTTCCAACAGCTGGAGAAAGGAAACCTGATCTTCTATGAGGAAGACCTGAGAGAGTGTGGCATTGATGTGAGAGAAGTGTCAGTGTACTCAGGAGTGTGTACCCAAATCTTCAGAGAGGAGTTTGGGCTTCACCTGGGGAAGGTGTTCAGCTTCGTACATCTGAGTGTTCAGGAGTTTCTGGCTGCTTTATACACGTTTATCTCTTTCATCAGCAGAAAAGTAACAGAACAACAAACCACTGATCTGTCTGATCTTTTCACCAAATCAAACATGTCTGATTTCCTCAGGAGTGCAGTGAACAAGGCCTTACAGAGTGAGAATGGACACCTGGACCTGTTCCTCCGCTTCCTTCTGGGTCTCTCACTGGAGTCCAATCAGACTCTCTTACGAGACCTACTGCCCCAGACAGGAAGTAGCACTCACAGCAAACAGGAAACAGTCGAGTACATCAAGGAGAAGATCAGGGAGAATCCATCTCCAGAGAAATCCATCAATCTGTTCCACTGTCTGAATGAACTGAATGATCATTCTCTTGTGCAGGAAGTACAACGTTACCTGAACAGAGATGATTTCAGTCGTCTCAGTGGAGTCAGACTCTCTCCTGCTCAGTGGTCAGCTCTGGTGTTTGTGTTACTGAACTCAGAACAGGAGCTGGATGAGTTTAATTTGAGGAAATATTACCCATCAGATGAATGTCTTCTGAAGCTGCTGCCAGTGGTCAAAGCCTCCAGAAAAGCTGAGTGAGTGTTTTTATTTTTATTTATAAATGTATTACTGCATGGTTTGTTATTTTAATGTCACACTGAACTGCAGTGTTTAGATTAATGCTTGTTAATAGTGACTCTAATCTTCTTCAAACAAAAAGTACTTTTACAGGAGATGGTTTCACTTTTTACACTAACAGGTTATTAAACCAACTTTTTGACACACGTGAACACACCACCTGTACTCAGGTCCACTCCAAACCCCCAGAAATCAGAGGTGTGTGTGTGAGCAGAGAATGATACACACCAACTGTTTTACTGTCTGTTTGAAACTCAACACACAACTTTGTGTTCAGTTCAAATAATTACATCATATTTTTCCCAAAATCTTGACCTCCAGCAGTAAAACAACCCCAATAAGAAGTGTCCATCAAACCCCACCCTCACAAACTCCTGACCAATCAGAGAACTCCCTCATGGACAAACAGTTTTCTGCTCTGGAAAATCAGTGCAGTGTGAAACTAACCAAACCAAATGACAGTAACACACTGTGCACTGAAAAAAAATCCTTTGCATTTACTTGATTTTAATGTGTACATCGGTCCCACATGATCAGAATGTGTTTGATTGACATAATTTCCTTCTTTTTCTCAGTGAATTAATCCTTTTGGGGCGGCATGGTGGTGTAGTGGTTAGCACTGTCACCCCACAGCAAGAAGGTCCTGGGTTCGAGCCCAGTGGCCGACAAGGGCCTTTCTGTATGGAGTTTGCGTGTTCTCCCCGTGTCTGTGTGGGTTTCCCCCACAGTCCAAAGACATGCAGGTTAGGTTAATTGGTGGCTCTAAATTGACCGTAGGTGTGAATGTGAGTGTGAATGGTTGTCTGTGTCTGTGTGTCAGCCCTGCGATGACCTGGCGACTTGTCCAGGGTGAACCCCGCCTGTCACTCATAGTTAACTGGGATAGGCTCCAGCTCGCCTGTGACCCTGCAGGACAGGATAAGCGGCTACAGATAATGGATGGATGTAATTATTACTTGTTAAACCAAAATATTTCAATCATGTTCGACTATTTAAAAGAATCAAGTTGATTTAACTTTTTTTTTAACTATTGCAATGCCAATTCATGGAGTAATGTTAAAGTGATATCATGTTCAGGATACCAGATTTTTAAATGTAACTAACTTGATTTGTGAATGCTTATATTATTTAAAGGTATTATGTAACTTAAAAGCAATTTTATGATGTCCTTACAACCCAAGTTAGGTCTCTAAATTTAACTTTATTTGTTAAAGCCAGCCAAATTGTTTTGTATTTAAAGTGTGTGCAAATACAAAAATCAAATATAAAAAAAAAAATTGCACTGACAAAAAACAAAGATTCAGGTTTCTGGATTAAACTTTGACTGTGTTGATCCTTAAACTTTACAGTTCACACATTTTACCTGAACAGAAGGACTCAGTGCAGTTGCCATACAGTAAATTCAGCATAAAAACACACAGCAGATACAGTATAAACTTATCATAGTACATTAAAAAAATACTGTGAACTGTTAGTACAGCACAACAGTGCATCCTCAAGAGTGAATACAAAACAATAACAGTATTTTATTGACGTAAGCCAAACATGCCACAAACTGAATAAGGCAAATAAGCTCTGGTGCCTCATAAAAAATAAAAAAAAATTTACCATGAGGGTTAACCCTGTGAACACCATTTTACACAGCTGACAAATCAAAGTGGATTTACAAACAAAAAGTAATCAACCGTGCATAAACTCATCACTGAGAAATAAACACACACACACACACGCACACAAAAGTGGATACACAACAGAAATCAGTCTGAGCCGTTGACTGAGCGAGCCTGTTTTTCAGAGCAAGTGCTTTGTTGGAAAGTTTACCTCCATCCAGTTCCATCCAAATCTTTTGGATGACCTCAAAAGTGTAGCGGAGGTCAGCAGGGTAGCTGAGGTTCAGTGCATACATCAGTCCAAACAGCATAGCAACAGCTAATGCTACATTATCAAGATCTTGTAACACCTTGATGCCTTCAAGAACAATGCCAATGTCCTCTGCTTCATCACTTGAAGCATGTTCTTTAAGAACATAAATCCCAATGGTGGTGTCTTCAATGGCCTCACTGATGGTGTTTTGATCCATGCTCTGTACAAAACAGACAAAAGGTAGGTAAACCAAAGTTAGGCAAATCAAACCTTTTCACCAAGCTCCATCAAGAAAAGAATAAACATAAAATAGCGACACTATAGATCTAGGTAAGGTGAAAGTTAGAATGAAGGTAAATTTAAAGACAAGAACAAGTAACTACAGCAGAACATTATATAAACATTTAATAAAATGGAAGCATTATCTGTTCCATGAGAACACACTGTGAACATGCCTGCTGATTGGCTGAAATAATGTTGTGAGGCTCGGTCCGAGCCACTTTGTTGCCCAGTTACAGAACCATGGTTGTGTATGAACACTGGATTCTTTTTCAGTGCACACACAGATCAGACAGCTGGTGGACCATGAGGAGATATTTACTGAGTTTGACAAAAAGTGTGTTGCACGATTGTTCTTGAGAACCATTTATTCTACCTTTAAGTTAATTCGTCTATGTGTGTGTGTGTGACCGCAGCCTATGGACCCTTTTCACTCACGTGAACTTCGTAAACGCGATCGCCATTTTGGACATGAAGAAATAACGGTTTATGGCACAGACCCTTTCGGTTCTCGCTCATCTAGCTGCTACAATGACTGCTTAGACTGCAACAATAATACCTAACACACATTTAAGTATCCGTCGTAAAGACGTGAAACTCGTCGAGTGACGAGTGTGTTCATTGATAAGCTCACACAATCTAAAAGTAGACATACCATCACACTGCCCTGGCGCTGTGTACAGTTTACCTTCTATGGTTTGTGCACTCACTATTTGCCATTACTTTCTCCAACCCAGTGTTCGAACTATGCCAATATTTTCGGGGGGGTCCCTTTTTTCCCTTGGGGGGGGGGGGGGGGTGTGCTTGCGCTTGTCTCAGAGCGTGGATCTCCAAACACATGAGAAGCCTATCTTATGCACATATCACGCGGACTCCACACCTCCACACGCATCGCGTCTGAAGTCATAACTCATCAGGGGAAATCGTGTCCGCATTGGCATGTTCAAAAAACAACCTCGCGTCAACAATGATACCACACGCAAGAAAAAAAAAACAGTCAGGCTACTCAACACATCTGATCCACAGCAGCACCAAAGCATCACTGGAAATCATGTCAACAACCAATCTTCCATTTCAACACGCGTCAACAAACAAATGGCACCACAAACATGAACGAATCGGTCAGGCTACCGATTCCAAACCCACAGCAGACGAATAATTAAATGCATCTTACCTTAAAGCAGAATCGACCACAAAGGAAGTCTGTTGGCACTGTTGGCACACTTCCGTTCTACTAGTTTGTGTCCCCAACCTGGCAGCAGCAGTCGTTGTCATATCAGTTTATTTTATCTTTGATGTAAACACAACACT
Organism: Neoarius graeffei; assembly: GCF_027579695.1. Taxonomy (NCBI): domain Eukaryota; kingdom Metazoa; phylum Chordata; class Actinopteri; order Siluriformes; family Ariidae; genus Neoarius; species Neoarius graeffei. Next base: position 102,874,148 of record NC_083573.1, read on the forward strand.
TCGGATATGCAAATGCTTCCCGTTACACACGATTGCTATGTCAATAAGCATCATCTCATCTCATCTCATTATCTCTAGCCGCTTTATCCTTCTACAGGGTCGCAGGCAAGCTGGAGCCTATCCCAGCTGACTATGGGCGAAAGGCGGGGTACACCCTGGACAAGTCGCCAGGTCATCACAGGGCCGACACATAGACACAGACAACCATTCACACTCACATTCACACCTACGGTCAATTTAGAGTCACCAGTTAACCTAACCTGCATGTCTTTGGACTGTGGGGGAAACCGGAGCACCCGGAGGAAACCCACGCGGACACGGGGAGAACATGCAAACTCCACACAGAAAGGCCCTCGCCGGCCACGGGGCTCGAACCCAGGACCTTCTTGCTGTGAGGCGACAGCGCTAACCACTACACCACCGTGCCGCCCTTCAATAAGCATCATTTTGCCAATATTTTAGAGACCATCCATCTTCTCCGTCGGTCAGCATCTGTCGGGATCCGATAAAATGATAAATCTTGCCTTGTGTGTTGATGGTTACTACATCCAGGTGCACAACAATATAATGGCATGATGGAAGTCTTGCTGAAAGTTTAAACTTTCTTTGATGGCTATATTCCTTTCGATGCTTCGCCGTCGTTCCTCGTTGTTGGCTGTGGTAGACTACTGGTAGTTCATGTCCAAAATGGCGGTCACGTTTGTCGTGACGTCACGTGAAAAGGGTCCATACTGCCAGACACGACGTGGAAGCGCTGGTAGGGTTTTTGTAATTATGTAGAATTCCTCTAGGGGTCAACAGAAGTTGCGCGCTGTAGCTTTAAAAGAGAACTGAAGGCAATTTTTTTTAATCATCAAAATACTATTTATGTCATTTTATTAAATGTAGGAATGCATTTTTGATCGCTATTTTGTCACTGCTATAGCAAGTTATGAGTGTTTGAAATATGCTCTGTAATATATCAGTCCAAATGTCAAAGCAATGGCCGTAAACGAGATTCGCTGAGACCTGTGCGAGACATCGTAGGACGGAAGTATAACATTAAAATCGCGCCTCTCCTTGGTTCACCTCTGAACTTAGGGCCATGAAGGCCAAGGGAAGGCGGCTAGAGCGCCTTTATAAGAAAACCGGCCTTACTATTCATCTTTCACTCTTCTCTGAACACATCGCAAAGTATAAGGATGCTCTTAATGCTGCCCGATCCTCTTACTACGCAAACATCATTAAAAGTGGCAACCATCGACCCAAAGCTCTGTTTAATACAAAAAATAAACTTCTTCAGCCTCCTTCCTCAACCACTCCCAGTTCCCCTGCTCAGTGTCAGGCTTTTTTGGATTTTTTCAAGGATAAAATTGACAGTATTTACCAACACTTTCATTCTGAAATTCATTCTTCTGTCTCGCAAGTAGCTCTTTCTCATAAAGCTGACTGCTGTCTCTCTGCTTTCTCTCCTGTTGATTCTTCTAAAGTATCAGAAATCATGACTAAGTCCTCCTCCTCCTCATGTCTGCTGGACCCTGCACCCACTGCACTTCTTAAATCCTGGGTATCTGCTATCTCTCCTTATATTGCTCATATGATTAATCAGTGTTTTGCTTTAGGCACTGTTCCCATCTCCCTCAAAATTGCTTCAGTTACACCAATACTAAAGAAACCTGGTCTAGATTCTCTTTCACTGTCCAATTACAGACCCATTTCAAATCTCCCTTTCCTAGCTAAAGTAATGGAGCGAGTTGTAGCCTCTCAGCTTCATACTTTCCTTGCTCGTAATGATCTCTATGAACCCTTTCAGTCAGGCTTTCGCAATCTGCACAGCACTGAATCTGCTCTCTTAAGAGCAATTCTCTCTTTTATGGTCTCCCTGCCACATTGCTCAATCGCCTGCAGTTCATCCAAAACTCAGCAGCAAGAGTCCTCACACTCACCAAGCGCACTGCTCACATCACTCCTGTTTTACAGCAACTGCATTGGTTGCCAGTTATTTCTCGGATCAAATACAAAATCTTGCTTTTAACCTATAAAGCTCTTCATGGTTTCGCCCCTTCCGATCTCTGTGAGCTAATTCATTTGTACTGTCCCTCCCGCTCCCTCAGATCTTCTGTCTGTGGACTTCTGACTGTCCCACGTTTTAAACTGGCATCTATGGGTGGCAGATCACTCAGTGTTGCTGCTCCTAAACTTTGGAACTCGTTACCACAATCGCTTCGTGACTGTTCCACTCTCTCTTCCTTCAAAGCTAACTTGAAAACTTTTCCCTTCACCTCACACTACGCTTCCTAGTGTGGCGGGGTTTTTTTTGTAACTCCTGTGTAAAGCATCCTTGGGTTTGTGAAAGGCACGATATAAATTGAAATTATTATTATTATTATTATTATTACAGCGGAAATCAAAGTGACCAACATCTGCCAACGTTCCCTGTGTCCGAAATCACTCACTCGTTCACTACTCCCTACTCCCTATATAGGGAATTACTATATAGAGGACTGTATACTGAGCTCATTGGTAAAATGTAAAAACGCTTTTGGACACTAGTCCATCGCGCTGGTATTTACGTCATTACTGTCGTACAATTAAAATGTGCCAGATCAGTCGGCTGGTGGGTTTCAAAATAATAAATACATGCGTGTGTTTGTGATAAATCCATATTATACTGAGCGCATTTCCCACATTAATCAATACAGAGTGCCTGCAGCTTTCAGTTCTTTTAAATCTTTCTTCTTTGCAGACTTTTAATTTGATTTCTTTCAGTGCGACCGCAAAAAAAGATGCGCGCGCCCTCTTTCAAACGCTGATGTAATCAAGCCGGAAGTTTTGTTTGTTTTGATAGCGATCAGGAAAGTTTGAAAAAAGTAGGCAGTAATCGTCATTTAAACTCGTTTTTGTGCGATATTTCGTTTGGAAAACAGTTTTCAAAATGGCGGCACTGACAGCTGGCTGACACTTCACGTTTCGAAGTCTCGCACAAGTCTCGTGAAGATCGCGCGGATAAGCGACGCCTGCCGTGGACCAAACGAACTAAACTCAACACGGCTAAAAACCGAATAGGCCAATAAGTATAATATTTAATTGCAATTAGTTGACAATATGAGTAACGGTATAAGGTTACTAAAACCGAAAACGTAATTGAATAACACGTTAATTAAGAAATAAAGCAAGTTTAAAAATGACTTCAGTTCCCCTTTAACATTGACATGAGCCCGCATTTTACTGACACTTGCACCAACATATTCATAGCCACACCAGCATTTATTTGACATGTTTATTCTCACACACACACACACACTGTCCTAAACATGTCATTACTAAATAAACGGCTGCTCTCCACCAGCTGCGACTTTATTTATTTATTCGTATACCGTACAATTATACAAAACAAACAATCACAATACAACTACACAAAAAAACAAAAATCAAACACAACAGCGAATTTAAAATTGAGTGAAAACCAAAATCAACAGTGAAGAGTAATGTGTATATGGAGATGTCCGTGTGTGTGTGTATATATATACAGTGGACTATCGCCCAACTTACTTGAACACAAACATATATAAATTTGAAGAACTTACTTTTTCAGTGATTGGGTTTCTCTCCACGGTGACTTGTTGCTGAAGAAAATGGAGACTTGTCCATAATTTTCGCGGGCTTGCAGGTCTTCTTGGCTTATTTGGCCTCCAACTTATCGGCGCATTAGCGCCACCTTCTGCTCCGGAGTTGTTAACGACACTTTCTGGCGACATTTGAACATATTCCGAGTTTGTTTTTTTAATTCAATAAATTTAAATCAACAAGAAATAAATTATTACATTCAGCATTCTCTATAAACAACTTAAGTCTACTTGATTAATCCATGTTCACAAGCAGAATATAAATTGTGTTGCATTTACTCACTTCATTTTTGGAAATTTAAAGACCCGATATTTCCCTTTTTTCAGTGTGTGTGAGAGAGAGAGAGTGAGTGTGCGTGAGAGAGTAGTAGTAGTGTGTGTGTGTGAGAGAGAGAGAGAGAGAGAGAGAGAGTAGTGTGTGTGAGTGTGAGTGAGAGTGTGTGTGTGAGAGAGAGTAGTGTGTGTGAGAGAGAGAAAGAGAGAGAGTACTGTGTGTGTGAGAGAGAGAGAAAAAGAGAGAGAGTACTGTGCGCGCACGTGTGAGAGAGAGAAAGAGAGAGAGTACTGTGTGTGTGTGAGAGAGAGTACTGTGTGTGTGTGTGAGAGAGAGAGAGTACTGTGTGTGTGTGAGTACTGTGTGTGTGAGAGAGAGAGTGTGTGTGAGAGAGAGAGAGAGAGTACTGTGTGTTGCTGCTGCTGTATGCATCAAAATTGGTTTATAGCCTGACTCAGTTCCTGTGAGCTAAGAAGGCTATGATAAAGCTCATCATGAGCACGACGTAGGCTACCTTTTAAAATAAGGGGTCGAAAGGCGAATCGGGAAGGCTGCGTTATTTTTAATTAGCCTAACAGGCCTATTTGCAGTCCGGGGACACGCCTCTCTCTCTCTCTCTGTGGGTGTGCGCGCGCGTGAACGAGAAGAAAGAGCACCATGAATGAACGGAACTATACGCAACAGAATTTTTTTTTTTTTTTTCAAAATCGTGAGTCTGATTGTGTGGCGATAGGAATCCATTGTGTGGCGCTGCGCCATACAATGGTGTATGTATGGGAAACCCTGGTGTGTGTATGTGTGAGAGAGAGAGTACTCTGTGTGTGTGTGTGTGTGTGTGTGTGTGTGTGTGTGTGTGTGTGTGTGTGTAAGTACTGTGTGCAGTGTTTCCCACAGACCAGGTAGCAATTTGTGGTGCTCCACTGTGCCGATGACGGAATCGTAAGCGGTTGTGTCGTGGCGGTCGGTGGAGTCGGTCATTGGGGTGTATGCAAAGTGTTTACAGCGGGCGGTGTTCAAACACACAGTATTTTTCTTCAGAGTCACCTGCTGGGACTATTTTAAAGCTACAAGAAGCATTTGAGATTATTCAGTTCAATCTAAATTCTTTTAAGTTCTTTAAGAGAAGACAGCTAAAACAATTTTTACCAGAACCCTGCCTGGTTTCATTCCTCAACCCAACTTTACATTACAGGGGAGGCCATTAGTTTGCTGGGCTTGATGTTGGTGGAAAACCTGTCTTTTAAATTTATGAAAATTACTCACCAAAATTGTAGTTAAAGTTTAGTTTTTACTAGAGATGCACCGATTGCAATTTTTTGGGCCGATTCCGATTTCCGATTTTCCATGGAGTGTGACCTGCCGATACCGATTTTGGCCGATTCCGATTTCATTTTTTCAAACCACTTCACAGCACACACAAAGACGATTTTCTTTTTATCTTTTCTTTAATAGAACATTCTGCCAGATTTTCAGTAATACCTCAAAGGTTGACAACAAACAAAAAGACATTGTTCTTTGTAAAATCTTTCTCCATGTTTGGTATTAACATATTAATTCCTGAAATAGGAAATTCACACAAACATTTTTTCTTTTCCCATCTAATATCTGGCACAAAAACAACTTCCCCCTCATATATTATTTGCCTACTGCTATGGAACACACTTTCATAAGCCTATTTAGATCTGAAAACTTCTGCCTTATAGAACAACCCATTTCTTCATTCAGTATCAAAATACAAAAATAATTTCCAGTCATACTTTTACCATAGCCATTCTATCATCTTTGTCAAATGTGTATTTGGAGAGTAATTTCCAATGGAATCAAGTGCAACAAAGGTTGTAAAAAACAAAAAGACATTTCTCTCTCTCTCTCTCTCTCTCTCTCTTTGTACAAATCTAACTAGATGTTTGGTAATAGGCTAACGTATTAATTCCTGGAGTGGGAAATTCACACAACCACAAACATTTTCTTCTTTTCACATCCAATATCTGGCACACAAAAAAAATTCACTACATTTGGATATCCAATTATAGTGATTTTTTTTTTGTTAACGGCTCGTTAGGCGCGCAGGACTGACACTGTTCTGCGCAAGCGCAACACAATCACACTAGAAAGCATGTTCAAGCTGCCAGTGTAGCTGCAGTCTTTTTAGTTGCGAATTACGAGTATTTCCACTTTCATCCCGATGTGATACACAAGTTTTGATCGGCATATTTTAATTTTGCCCGGCCGGTCGCCGGTCATGGCCGATCACGTGAAACTCGGCCGATTCCAATCAGCAGCCGGTCAATCGGTGCATCTCTGGTTTTTACCTTAGTTTTTTGCCTTTTTGGTGGCAATCTTTCAATCATTCTTTAGTTGACATTCAAGGAATAAATTGCAAAAAACAAGCTGGAGGTTTTTATTTTAAATATTGAACTCAACACTTACCTCAACCAATACTAAAATGAAATAAATAGTATAATGTAACAAAATAATAATAAAATATCATAATTAGATGTAAGAAACCACTTAAGGTAACACCATAACTATCGATAATGAAAAAGCATTACCCTGATTGGTGCAAAGCCTGCATGCCCTATCAGAACATCTAATTCTGCGTGGCTTCCTGAAAAAAAAACCCCTCCAGTGCCCTATCGTAAGGGAAGTCATTGCTGAAGCGGGATAAACGGGATAATGCAATAAGGCCAGTTCCTCGCGTCAAGCTGCTGCTGTATGCATCAAAATTGGTTTATAGCCTGACTCAGTTCCTGTAAGCTAAGAAGGCTATGATAAAGCTCATCACGAGCACGACGTAGGCTACCTTTTAAAATAAGGGGTCGAAAGGCGAATCGGGAAGGCTGCGTTATTTTTAATTAGCCTAACAGGCCTATTTGCAGTCCGGGGACACTCCTCTCTCTCTCTCTCTCTGTGGGTGTGCGCGCGCGTGAACGAGAAGAAAGAGCACCATGAATGAACGGAACTATACGCAACGGAATTTTTTTTTTTTTTCAAAATCATGAGTCTGATTGTGTGGCGATAGGAATCCATTGTGTGGCGCTGCGCCACACAATGGTCTATGTATGGGAAACCCTGGTGTGTTTGAGAGAGAGAGAGTACTGTGTGTGTGTGTGTGTGTGTGTGTGTGTGTGTGAGAGAGATTACTGTGTGTGTGTGTGTGTGTGTGTGTGTGTGTGTGTGTGTGTGTGTGTGTGTGTGTGTGTGAGAGAGAGATTACTGTGTGTGTGTGTGTGTGTGTGTGTGTGTGTGTGTGTGTGTGTGTGTGTGTGTGAGAGAGAGAGTACTGTGTGTGTGCGCGTGTGTGAGAGAGAGAGTACTGTGTGCGCGCGTGTGTGAGAGTAGTGTGTGTGTGTGTGTGTGTGTGTGTGTGTGAGAGAGAGAGAGAGAGAGAACTGTGTGTGAGAGAGAGAGAACTGTGTGAGAGAGAGAGTACTGTGTGTGTGAGAGTGTACTGTGTGTGTGAGAGAGAGAGTACTGTGTGTATGTGAGAGAGTACTGTGTGTTTGTGTATGTGAGTGTGAGAGAGAGAGACTACTGTGTGTGTGTGTGTGTGTGTGTGTGTGTGTGTGAGAGAGAGAGAGAGGAAGAGAGTACTGTGTGTGTGTGTGTGAGAGAGAGAGAGAGAGAGAGTGTACCAGGGCGGAGCTAAAGGGGGGTGGGCGGTGCCATTGCCCCTGGGCCTTGGGCCCTCCCCCTAGCTGTACAGGCCCCCACCCTTTGACATTCAGGCCCTCCCAATAAATGTGCCTTACGTGATTTCATTGGAAATTCCTTGAAACCTACAAGTTTTCACATGATTACAGACTAGTTGACCGATATATCTCTCATTTTTGCTCCACATTCTTATCATGGTTAAAAATAAAATAAAAAACCCTGTGAAATCCCTAAACAAATTTAGAATATAATAAATTGTCATGTTTTCAAGCTAAACTCAGCTGTTCCTTTTGTATTTAATTGTTTTTCGTTTGAGGAATTTGCAGAAAACTGCAATGCATGATGGGTAGGATCTGAAGGCTGCCAAACGTCCTCATCCGTCTGACGACATACAACAAAACAAGGAAGGTGCATGCCTGGTTGCGGTTGTTGGTTGTCTACTAGAAACGAATTCAGCATGTTTAAAAGTGGGGCACAAAAGAGGAAGGAAAAGAAAAATAAAGAGGAGGCAAACTCTCAACTTCCAAAGTTGGATTCATTTTTTACTTTGCCTTCTCCTGTCCCTGAATTTGCTAGTAGTGAACACGCACTGCCCTGTGTTAGCACTAGCAGCAGTAGCGTGGTGGTGCTTAGCAGTAGCTCTGGCCAAAGTCATATAAAGGAGGGTGGGGAACGTGGAGAGGGGTTAGCTGAGATGAGCAACCACAATCAGGAGGGTCAGGAACGCGGAGAGTTAGCTGAGTTAGCTGAAGTGAGCAGCATGATTCCCAGCATGGAATCATCAAACCCAACTAATTTTCCAACAGACCGTGGTAATTTCCCTGAAAACATTGCAGATGCTAATGTGAAGAGGTATATCCTTCAAACTGGCCCATGGAAGCCAAATGGTCCCTTTCCCGTCACTGGCAATCGCAGTTTTTCAACCCATCACTACACATCTGTCACTAAAGCTGGTATTAAACTTCCACGAAGCTAGTTATGCTACTCACCCAAGCTTGACTGTGCATATTGCGAGCCTTGCTGGCTTTTTGCCAGTCGTCAAGCCCCCTCCTACAATAATGCCTGGGTAAACGGAGTTAGAGATTGGAAACATATCTCCTCCAAAATTGCAGTGCATGAATCTACCCAGATCCATCTCGGTGCGTGTGTAGTCTATGAGCAGTG
>NC_083573.1:102887844-102890344 GCF_027579695.1 Neoarius graeffei
AGGCCCATGACCCGAATGGATCTCAAGCCTAGCTGAGTTGCCATCTCTGCAACATTTCTAAATTCTGGACCACATACAGCCACAAGTTGAGACAAAGTGAAAAATTTTCTTTGGCACAAAAGCACATTCAGAGCAACAGTGCCACTCATCACATTAAACCTTTTATTAAAAGTCACAGGTAGATTTAAAAGCCAGTGTAAAGAAATGTCTTCATCTGACACTTTTGTTTCAAACAACCCCCACACCTTGAACAACCCTTGGTAAAACCCAGGCAGTCCATTGGTAATCAGTTTGGTAGGGTCCATTAAAAAAAGGGTTTTATCTTGTCTAAAATCTCCAAGGGTAAAAAGAATTTCACTTGCCACTCCTCTCCAGATTAAATCTTCTGGCCCTATGAGGAACCGCTGAAGAAACTGCAGACGAAAAGCAGCAGTTCTGCTGGCCAAATGGACAAGTCCTTGGCCTCCCTCTTCTTTAGGCAGAAAGAGCACACTTTGCGGTATCCAATGTAAACGGTCCCAGAAAAAATCGACCAAGAGAGCTTGAATCTTTGCGAGAAGATTGGGTGGAGGGTCAACACACATTAATTTATGCCATAACATAGATGCCACAAGGTTATTAACAATTAAAACACGTCCTTTGTAGGATAAATGTGGCAATATCCATTTCCATTTCAAAAGCCTCCCCTTTATCTTTTCAATGATACCCTCCCAGTTCTTCTGTTTAAAATTACTGTCGCCTAAAAAAACACCTAAATATTTAAAACCACCTCTTTTCCAATTAAGGCCATTTGGAAGAGCCAGCGGACTGTCCAACCATTCACCCAATAAGAAAGCTTCAGACTTGGACCAATTTATCTTGGCTGAAGAAAGTTGTCCAAAGTCCTCGAAAATAATAAGGTTATCTATATCTTTTTGTTTGTCCACCATAATAACCAAATCATCAGCATATGCTGACAAACAAATAATGTTTTTAGTGTTCTTTAAATGAACACCAGAAATCTCAGCCCGTAAGCGGTGCAAAACAGGTTCAAAACATAAAGCATACAACATGCCTGATAAAGAACACCCTTGCCTTATACCTCTTTTAACCCTAAAAGGTGCACCCAAGCCGCCATTAACTTTCAGTAGACTCTCAATGTCACTGTACATAACCTTAAGCATTGCAATAAAACCAGAATTAAAACCAAAAGCTTCTAAAACTTTCCATAAAAAATTGTGTTCCACCCGGTCAAAAGCTTTCTCTTGATCTATGAATAATAGTCCTAATCTTTTTCTTTCCATACTACAAAGATCCAAAGTGTCACGTACTAAAGAAATGTTGTCAAATATTGATCTGCCGGGTACACAGTATGTTTGGTCCATATGAACAATCTCCCCCATAACCTTCCTCAGTCTGGCAGCCAAAGCCTTTGAAAAGATTCGACTGTCAATGCAGAGGAGGGAGACAGGACGCCACTGCTTAATGTCAGTTAGGTCACCCTTCTTGGGCACCAGGGTCAGAACTGCTCTCCTGCAGCTTAGGGGAAGTTTTCCCTCTGCAATACTGGCATTGAGCATGTCCAGTAAGTCCTGCCCTACGACTGACCAGAAAGCTTTGTAAAACTCCACTGGTAACCCATCCATACCAGGAGTACGGCCATTCTGCATACCATTAACAGCTGCTTGGAGTTCCTCCAAGCTCAATGGTTTGTCCAACATCTCTGCGGAATCTTTTTTAAGCTTTGGCAATTCATTGAGGAACACGTCACTCAATTTTTTCTCTTCTTTAAAAGTACTCTGATACAATCCAGAGTAGAAATCTGTAGCCCGCTTTCTGATGTCACAGGTTTCAGTTAAAAGAGACCCTGACTCAGAACGAAGGGCCTGAATAAGCCTCTTTTGGCCATTTTTCTGTTCCAGACTGAAAAAAAACTTAGATGGAGCATCCATCTCCGAAACATTTCGGAAACGCGAACGGACCAAAGCTCCCTGTGCCCTTCTTTCTAACAATTCTTTAAGTTCAAGCTTCTTTAGATTCAATTTCTCAATGGAAACTTTATCATTTGTGGTGTCAACAACACTCTGAAGTTGGATAATATTTGATTCTAAAATTTTGAGACTATTGGTTACATCTCTTGTAACATTAAGAGTGTACTGTTGACACATTTGCTTAATCCTGACCTTTCCCATTTCCCACCACCGCTGCAAACTAGAAAAAGATTTTTTTTCACTTTGAAAGGTTTTCCAAAAATAAATAAAAACTTCTTTAAAACTGTTATCTTCCAGCAAAGCAGCATTAAAATGCCAATAAGCACTTTTTGGTTTAATATTACCAAAAGAAAAAGAACATAAAACCATACTATGGTCTGAAAAACCAACAGGGACAATCTGGCAATTCTTGTAGAAATTAAGTTGATGTTTTAACCCATAAAACCTATCCAGTCTTGCTAAAGATATCATACCATTATATGAATGAGCCCATGTATATTGTCTTTGGCCCTGATGAAAGTTGCGCCAAA